>NC_056741.1:803317096-803319596 GCF_019279795.1 Protopterus annectens
TAAATATTTGTTTATCTTTTGTTGACAGGGCTAGTTCCCATTAAGCTAGTAGTCTCTTTTCAGGAGAAACCCAAGGTGGTATTTATACTACTAGGGGACATTTGGCCTGGGCATCAGGAAACTTCCCCTACTCTTTTTGATAGGTACCATGAGGTCTTTTATATTCACCTGAGCTACCACCATCTCAAGCAGATGGGGCTCTCAGTTTAACATCTCATCCAAGGAACAGCACAGTCAGGAGTGCAGCATCCCCCTTTTGTGGTTACAGAACTCACAGCCTTTTGCACCTAAGGCAAGGTGTGCTAGCTGTTGCACCACTGAAACTACAATATAATATGTTTTAAAAGAAAAGTAGTGTATAAAGTTCCTGTTGCAAAAAGCATATCCATAAGCTTAATGTGCCCACACATAACATAACAGCATATACAGTTACATTTAGTAAAATGTATGGTCTACTTTCCTTTAGCCGTTGTCTTTAAAAGTACGTTAATACAAGTTTTGTACTATAAACAGAAACCTATATTATCACTATGTTATGACTAGAGCCTAAAATGCTGTATTATTGCAACAATAAGAAAACCTAAACAGACTACATTTAGATGTGCTACTTTACTTTCAGACATATTCAAATATAATTCAATAATATCAGTTTATGGAAGATTTCCCTCTTTCATTTTTTTAACTATCTTGGTAGCAGCAACTGTACCTGATGTTATTTAACACATATTTCCGGCCTTCCAGTCTCTATATAAATAACAGCACCACCAAGAGACTGGTCGGGTTAGTAAGGATGACTACTTGGTGATATTGTGAACGTTAACAAAAATTCAACTTGATATTTTCCAAATGGTGAATTGCACATTTTACAGGTAATAATAAATCCAGATGAAAATCATCCTTCAGAACTAAGTACTGTAATGTAAAAGTGGATAAACTAGACCACAATGCCATTCTTTTACTACAGTGCTGCTAATAAGCCAAACCAGCAGTAACTCAGATCAGCTTCCAAGAAGACTTGAAACTTAAAATGAGGAAACTAGGAAGCTAAGACATCAATTTTCCATTTGTTTAATCCTGTAGTCAGACACTACAATTTGTATAACTATATGTTTGCTTCTCCCTGCTGTTCCATGTAATGCAATACAGTTATACTGGCTGTCCCTTGAACTTGGCTGCAAACAAAATTAGTTTAGTCTGCAAATACTCTCTGTTCTTTTCTTTTCTCTTGGAGTCTTGTTTCATGGTCGTAGCTGAAAAAGATCTGTCATTTTAAAATTACAACCTCCTTTTAACATTGTTAAAAATTCATGACACTTGCTTATAATCAACCTTTTCATGCGTGAGTAAAAGCACTTAACCTTTTGAAGTCACTGTGCCGACACATGGCCCATGTCCTGTGTCAGCTACGCCACTCATCTTTCCCTTCATAGCAGGGGCCCTTTGGAATGATGCAGTCACAAAAAAAAGCAATATCTTACTCATATATTTAGGGAGCGTGTCTAACTTTTGTGTATGTGCTACTATCTTCTTCTTAGAGCCTATGAATATCTGTTTCAGTTTTAATGCTACTATGTAAGATATTAAATAAAGTTTGTTTTTACATTCTTCTATTGCTTGACCATAATGTATATAATTGCTGCCTGCTTCATTCGATTTACATGACCTTAACCTAAGACTACTTCAGCTTCATTATTTTTGTTGTAATCCTATATTCTGAGCTGTTCTGAGTCCTGGAAATATGTAACCAACACGCTACTTCTCTGCGAGTTATTCAGTCCAGTGTTGTCCATTGTCGGTACACAGGCAACAGAGACAAGAAGCAATTGCAGTAGCAATACATACATTTTTCGCATTTAGTAATTAAAAGCCTCTAAGGTTCTGTACTGCAACTATACATGTAATTAGCTTGTCTTAAATACAGTGTTTAACTGACTCACTGTAAATATGTTCTAAATAGTTGACTTAGACAAAAGGTTTGATTAATTCACTGTTAAATGCCTATCTGCAATTATTGCTCTCTATTTTCATGTTTTCCATACTGCTCTGTGGCTCTACTCGGAATCGTAGATCTGCACAATGCCAATCATCTGAAATACCAAAAACAATAATGCCAAAAACACACAGAAGGGTGAACAAATTAACTTTAAGCATGTTTTGCAAGCTCTCCCCATAGTCCCAAACTTATATATACCATCTCCACGGTTGCACCAACTTCCAAAGTAAGGGAATCATTGTTGGTGTGCACTTTGAAATCACCCTGGCAATACCTATGGAAAACAGTGATCAATACTGTGTTCTGCAGTGCTTCTTCAGGTCATTGACACTCAAGGTATTTCACCTCATCCACCAGTAAAGGAGCCCTGCTCTGTGATGCATTACTTTCACACTTACACTATACCAGATATCCTGCAGCATCTTACTTTCCTATGGAAATTGTTGTGTTTTTGTATTTTATTTTTATAACCTTTGTACGTTGAGTTGTTATAGATCTTTTATTTAC
>NC_056741.1:803324596-803382096 GCF_019279795.1 Protopterus annectens
GTGTGTGTGTGTGTGTGTGTGTGTGTGTGTGTGTGCGTGTGTGTGTGTGTGCACGCATGTGCATGCATGCACTATTCAAACATGTTGCTAAAGCATACATGGGCTCTGGACACATCTCATTATAATTAACAAGTCAAAGAACTCTACAAAATGTGTTTGTCATGAACTTTCTTCAATAAATCCATGTTGCTGTGAGTCAGGTGACCCACCATCTTTCAGATATTCAACAGTCTATCCTTTGGCAATGTCTTTCGACACCCAAATATAAGCTAACATATTTCAGTGACCATCTGCTTTTCTCCCACTCTTAGTCACACATGCTCTGTCCCAGTTTTCAAGTACCATATACTCATGTCATTATTTGCTATAAAGGATAGTAAGTAGAAGAAATGGCAATTTCCTCTGTTCCCTAAGAATTCTGCAGCAATCTACTTCAGGCCCAAGTTACTTGTAACACTTTACATGTGAAAAAGCTCCTATTAACTGCCCCCCCCAATCCCCAAACACCCAAATTCTGGGTATTTCTATTCACGCCTGGTGAATTGTACTTCTCTTCTATTGTGAGAAGTAAACAGTGTTCATTTAGCAGAACTTATGTTTTGTCAGCCTTTTATGTCCGTCTTCACCCATTTATCAAGCTGCATTATTCTTTTTTTGTCTTTATTTGTACCATTTTGTATCTGTTTTATCTCCTTTATTGATGAACTGTCTCTTGTACTGTCTGGCCCTTTGTTTTTCAGATTGGCTTTCCTGCTTCCTTCTGCTTAAATGGGTGTTGTCTATCTTTCTCTTCCTGTGTCACTTTTATTTCCTAAATGTAAGGTTTTATCTTGTTCTTTCATGACAATCTCATTTGAGAAACATATTGGTCTTGGATTTAGATTTGCATATCCGTATCAAACAAATGCAGTTGTTCTTTCAAACCATCTTTGTACTTATTTGCTAAAGCTTTTTGTGAAATATTGAAAGATTAATCAGTCATCCTGAAGCCCAGAATTCTCAGTTTTGTTTTTGACAGCTTGACTTTGCTATCGTTTGAACCAGTCATTGTCTTAACTTACTTTTTATCTAACAAAAATGCTCAGTTTAGTTACAATTATTATTGTTTAATATTTTACATAGTTTTGGAAAAGACAGGTCTCCCTTAATTTGCATAAAACAGACTTATTTTACAAGCAAAACTTAAAGTTTTGTTTGATGTGGCATCAAAGTTTACTTTAACTCTGGCAGCAACATTTATTTATTAGTCTGTTCATCAGGCAGTATACTTCAATTGCTCTGGAAACTATTCCATCTGTTTCTGAATGCAAAAAGGCACTTCTTTCAAGCAGTGTCACTACATGGGAAATCCCCTTTCGCCAAAGTGTAGTGACCTCAGAGATAAGTATATGAAGTAAAAGAATACACTGGGTGATCCCCTGTATGAGAGTTGGAGGTGTGTTTCGCCCCCTGTATGAATGCAGAATCTGAATTCCACTTTTAAGTAGTTATTTCTAATTCATATGGAATTCAACATCCCAGTGCTTACAGTTATAACATTGAACCATTTATCACACAGTGGGTTCAGAAGGTATGCTATTGTTTTTAGAAACACCTAATGCAAGAGATGGAAGATCAGGGCTAAGAAGTATGCCATTCAGATTTCATGGGATTCCAACTTACACTTATAGCTTTACAGCTCAGAGCTTTAAGCATTATATCATAGAGTCTCCAGTGTTTGTATTTTATATTTCAAAATGTGACGGCTCAAATAAGATCCTGCTCAAAAGATGGTAGATATGTACAATTCTTACAGTTCATATTTCTAGTACTGCTTCCATCAACCATGCTAAGCAACTCTATATTAAAAATAACATACAAGTTAAGCAAAAAACAGAGAAATCACAAGATGACAAAAATACTTGTTAAAAAAAATTTGCAAACATTTGTTAAGTGCTTTTGTTCAAACACATTCTACACCACGGACTTCATCAAAACTAACAAACTAAAAGAATTGGACACTTACATAACCCTCACTACATACTTAATTAGGCTAAATTAGTGAACTGAAAAATGAATCGCAATACATAAAAAATTCATCACAATACATTAAAATAAATATTACACATGCAAATAAATACAAATTAATATAGACTGTAAATTATAATTTAGCTGAAAGCAATTTTAAAATACTAGAAATACTAATAGAATCATTCAAACCAAGAAAAGTGAAGGCATTTAATCTAAATTGCCAAACTAGTTCTCTGTATTCAACATGCTCTTCCAAGCACCATCCCTGGGGTTCACAGGCACAATTTCTAAAATTGCAAACTAAAATCTATCAAAACACTGACATGTAGCAAGGGTGTAGCTATGCATACTCTTTGTAATTTACTCAGTACATTTTTTTCTGAGCATCATATCAACACAGCTTTTGTTTTAGGTTATAAGATGTCAACTGTCTAAACGAATACCTTTAATAACAGGTGCAATATTGCTAACCTAAAAGCAATATTTTTCATAGGTTTAGGAGGACCAGCTGAAAATATTACTTACATATATTAAATGCTTGGCGGCAGCATTTTGAGAGATGCTTCCATCTTTAAGTGATAGGTGTCCACGGGGGGGGGGTAGCTTGTGAGTACAAAATGGAATTTGTTTGCTACACCCCTGACATGTAGTAGTAAATAATTTCCTATATGAACATACTACTACAGAGAACTCTGCATCTTTTGCTCAACTTGTGTATTATTTTGGATTACTCGTGGCTTACACAAGTGGTTGTTAATTTTCTTTGATTCTTTGCAACTCCATATCTCTTACACAGAAAGTAAGTCAGGAGGCCACAAGCCATCTTTCCTTGACTTGGTGTATTATTTGCTGCAGACAGCAAAGATGTTCTGGGAACAATCAAAGCTGCAATGCACTATGGAAGTCAAAGCTTCTGCTATTTGCAAAGATGTTTGGTGCTAAAAATTTCCACTGCAGCTGTATTGTTTTTTTACAGTCAATACCTTTATCAAGCAGTATAGCCCAGATGTAGTTCTACTGAGAACAAATGTAGATTTTTCCAAGAAAGTCATATAAAAATACAAACTATTCACCAGAAAGGTAGGAAGCTAGAAAAAGACTACACAGAAAGTAGGCTGTAGTGATGAGGAGAGTTGTCCTCTCAACTGTACCTTATTATGAGGAACGTTCCTCATTTTAACTCAAAAATTCTGTGTTCTACATTGTTCCACATTTATAGGGTGTGGCATGCTTTCATTGCTAGGAATTCTTTTAACAAATATTCATGGTAAGTAATACTGAAAATATTAATCTATCAAAGGCACTCCTCACATATGAAGAAACAGTTGATGAGCATGCTGTGAGCTCCCTAGTTGAAGTCACTAGTAAGTGGTCCACATTTTTCCCATTTGTCCCACATTATGAGTAGAACTGTTCCATATTTTGGGGGTATTGGGTTGAGAGCTATGATCTGTAATTCTAACATAAGAAAAACTGGGCATCCTTTCCATGCACATTCTTCTAGAAGACTCTTGTAGTGGCCATACTAATACTAGCATTATTGATTGATGTTGAACAGGACCTCCCAAACTGACTACTCAGATCGGTCTCCAGCCTGCCTTGCAACTGCTTGAAGTTTGTTCTACACACTGTATCTGATAACTAAGCTAACCCTAAGGAAGACATGATAGTTGTGCAGGGAAACTATTATAGCTGAAATTCAACAGATCTGTTTCTCCTCTTCCATTCCCCATTCGTGGATCCTTTATTTAGATTTTTCACAGGCTGCTTGGAGTTTTCTGTTTGTTTACTTAGATGTTTATCCTCTTCGGCTCCTCTTAATCAAAACTTTTCAAGCATAAGAAGCTAGACTAGCCTCTCTGCATAATCTGCTATTAGACTGCTATTACAGTGACAGAATAATGAGGAGGCTTTGTCCTCTAATGTGAAGTGATCATAAAACAGCTGTTTTAATACCAATTACTGGATGGATGTTTCATATATATATATTTTTTTTTGCTCTTTGACATATTCTTATAGGACATTTCACTCCAAATAATATTTTTTTCACATCACAGAGAATCTGTCTTTCCTCCAAACCAAAATCATGAGTGTCATATATGAATAAAATAACCTTTAAGTAGTAGGCACTGATGTTTTCTTGCAGTTTGATTGCATACCAGTCTGACTTTTTGTGAAATTTCAAGTGTTTTTTCTTCTGGTGTTCATCATATCATCTGTGACAATATGTATACAAAGAGGGCTAGCTATGTCTCAAAGTTTATGTCCTTAAGAAAAAGTAATTAGGTAGATTATTCATTAAAGCTACAATGTCATTCAAAGTTTTAACCTTAGGTACTAACTGAATGTAGTTAGTCTTTGTATGTATTGTGTGCTTTCTCAGTTATAGATAACAAATATATCAACTAATGTAGCTTAGAACTGCAATTCTGAGTTTGAGCAAAAACTAAATAAGCTGCAATTTCACAATTAGCATTCAGATTTACATCAAGTGCCACATAGCCACTGAGAAACATGAAGTGATGTCACTGCAAAAGGTGAACTGATGTTCTTGCCAAAATGTAAAAAAGTAATAAAATAATAATAATAACTATACTCTCACTTAAGTCATTGAAAAGCTATTAACACAGTAAATGTCCTTCAAACTATAGTACACTAAGCATTCCCATAAAATGACATCAGCAAGGCAATAACCTTAACAGTCAAATAAAATCAATAATCAAGCTAACATGGCAGAATATTTACGCCATGTTGGGGTATAACAAAATTGGGGTCAGATTCTAAAAGACTTCCTCTCAATAAGGCCTATCTATAAACGGGCTTGTACAGGGGGCCAGATTCCAAAACACCTGCTCTCAGCCTGCTCTGAGAGCAAGTCTTTTGGAATTGGGCCAAAGGAAATAATAATATTACTTTAATGTGATACAGAGATGTCTGTACATACCTCTCAAATGTCATACATTATGATATAGATCACAGTTGTTAAAAAAACTTTGTACTACAGGAAGAAATCAATTTAACACACTGCTTAATATATTTCAAAATAAAATTTGTTAATTTTTAGTGATAAACAGCAAAAATAGTGTAAGCATTGTTACATTTAATTCTACTGTGTCTTGTGTTCCCAGTTTCAAGTATGTTCACCTGTCATACATTTTCCACTAGTCAAACACTTTGTCATACATTCTTCTGGCTGCTTGTCAGCACACGTGTGTGTTAATATCGTAATACAGTCATAGTACCATCTTAATGTAATAGGGCAAAATGTGACCTCAGAAGAAGTCCACTACATTGCCTCAAGACTGCATGTCTTGCAACATAATTGACAAGTAAAAACTGTAAGAAACTGACAGCCCAAGGGCATAAAGCCTTGAATTACATATATTGCCAGCAGTACAGAGCAAATGCACCACACTGTCAAACATAAAGTTTTTGCAGGGAGGCAAGTGCTCTGCATCCCCATGGGGGATTCATTCCTGCCCCTCCCCCCACACTTTACTGCAAAGAAAGAGCGCTTGCTAACAGAGGAGGAAAAACTGTCTCATTCCTTCTCCCAGATGCTACAACACTGGAGAAGTTACAAAACACACCAACAAAAATGAACTGAATAGCAAAGGCAGGAAGAACTGTTGAAACGTTATTAAATCCACTCAAATGTATTTAATAAAGCTTTTTTCCTGCCTTCACAGTTCAGTTGGATTTTGTTGGTTTGGTTTCAAGTAGACTGAGGTGACTACATCTGCTACAGATTTTTAAGTTACAAAACAAATTTTAAGCAGCAAAATTGCTCCTATTTGGACTGAGAAAGAACAAATAAACATTGATTAATTAATTAATTAATTAATTACCTTAAGCAGTTATGCTGAAGTATCTTTGATACAAGCAATCTCATAGATTCATAGGTTCATACTAGGCTATCTGCCCAAGGGCATTTATAAGCGTAGCCCATAGTTATGTGGCTTTCGCCACCCCTTTCAACCAGCAACTGACTGCACAACTGAAAAGGGATGACATGCCAACGTCTCCACTTTCATTTTATGCAGGGGTGTCTGAAATAAATAAACTTTTTGTCTCAAAAGTGCAAAAGGGTAACAATTTCAATTAATGAAAAGCATGGTTCAGACAAACAGCACTTAAAGTCTCACTTTTGAAGTGCAAAAAAATTAAGAAACAAAGGAAATGTTTATAACATTTATTTGGATGACAACATGGAACACAAGAAATTTCTTTCAGATGTAATAGCCATCTGAGCATGGATTTTTCAGCATATAACCTGTGCGTTTACTGTAGAACAGTTTATTCTGAATAAGAATAACTAGTGATGTATTTGTGACTTAGTTTACAAAGTCAAAACTGTGATGCTTCAGTAAGGACTCCACAAACTTAGAAAGCTTACTACATATGATTTCCATATATGCTTTGTGTGCAGGCAGTAAAGTTATAGTATAAGACCTTGACAAATGTAAGTGATGTACAAAATATAATGTTTCCTGTTCAGCTGGATAAACCGACACTGACCAGAAGGATGATTTATAATAATGGGAATAAAAACAATTTGAGAAGTTATCTGATAGTCTCTAGATGTTGTTTATGAGATGATATAATGTGTCAGATGCCTGAACAGTTATGAACATTTTTCTAAAAGGTAAGTAGAAACAGAAATCAGTGAAACATAAGACAAAAATGTTCTCTCAAAATAGTTTTCCCATGAAGAGTTAACAGATGCAGCTGGCTGCACTCAGAACACTGGTGATCACTTGGGAACTTCATTTCGATCCAGACATCTTCATCACATATGGAAACTAGCAGTGCTTCTTTGTTTTGGAGAGAATATTTAAAAAAATTATGATGGTGCCCTCTGACCTCTTGTAAGGAACAACATAGTTAATGGCAAAGTGAACTGCTCAGTGGGAGCTTTCAGAAGGATCTAGAAGATTTATATCAATTGCAAATTGTCTTGGCATCCCAAAAATTATAGAAATATATTTTTTACCAAGCATCTCATAACCCCCCACAAAACATTCCTCAAAAACCTATTGGAACAAATAAATAATGGAAGTCACTGTCATTTAAGTTGTTTAACTAAAAATATAAAATTTAATAAATGGTACAGGGCGTAAATAGATGTTATACTGACAGCAGAGCAAGGAAGAGGAATAGTTTGAAGATGTTCCTTTTTTTTCTGCCTATAATCAAGCAAAGAAAAGTGTTATTTAAGACAGGAAAACAGTGCAGTCACAGCAGGAAAAAATGGAACTATAGAAATGAGGAAGTAAACACACTGACCCTTACAGTAGCTTTGTTCATTCATTCATATACCAACCATGTTATGCATAAAACTTTACCAATCCGCCCATCTTATGTGTTTGTGCTGTGAGCAGCAGAAATGAGAAGCAGATGGACACTAGCCACAGCATTTAATGACCCAGACACAATAGTGTATTTTTGTTTGGAACAAATTATTATTTAGAACTTCCTATTTTTTCTTTCTGGGCCAGATGTCAACTATTTGCAGACCTCTGTGTCTCATCCTTAACTAACCTGTACTTGTTTCAACTGGCAACAGTCCCAAACTTCCTGTCTAGTTACACATGTCTGAAGTTCAGTTTCTGTCATGTAATTTCCTTCTCACTACAGTTTTGCTTTGACTATCTAGTAATGACAGATGACAATGTACTAATTTCCTTTTCATAAGAAGGCTGGAGTATGCGTAGGGTAAAAAGAAAGTTGGGTTTGTACAGGCTGAAGATGCTGGTTACAGAAATTCATTTTTACTTCTGACTGCATTAGGCAGATATAAAATAATGGCAATAGGTAAATAGAAAAAAAAATGGTTGTATAGAACAGAAAGATCAGAGCAAATAAGTACGGCCACAGTCTGCTGACCACTGAGGAAATTAACAAGTTAAACTGTGCGCAGATAAGAGCACCATCTTTTAAGCACAGTAGTTGTTGTTCAACCAACCTGCTTCATAATATCATTGACTTCTCAAAGTCTGGAAAGTTAAAGCCCAAAATGGCAATGAAAAGCACCGGTATTAGCCCAACACTAATTCCAGTAGTTGAGTAGCCATGAGTTCAGCATACACTGTATAAATGCTCCTGTGTTAAGATTTAGATGCAGTTTAATAACTGTTAGATTAGCCATGTGATAAAAGAATATGCACTTAGGTAGGCCTTATGAAGCAAGGGTACAGGGATTGTTCACACCAGGTGACCTCTCATGCTGGAAATTCAGCTTGGTTGCAGAAGCAGAGCATCTTAGGGCCAGAGCTTTCTTCTTCTGTAGGAGAGGCCAGTGTTGGAAACTGCAGGATCATACTCTCCGACAAAGACCATGGATCATTTTAGACACATTCTTGTTGGAATGGACCTGCTAGCAGACAGCATAAATAAAGAGCTATACAGAAATATATGCTTACCTTTGCTATCATATTAGTATGCTCAGCAACTTGCTGGGTTATTGTACTGAATGCCTAAGTCAGGTCCAGAAAGGTGGCAGACATCATTTTCCTCAAATTCATTGTCTTAGTGACATTCTCAAAGAAGTCCAGTTGCAACCATTGTCTTCAGAATATAATTACCTCTAGCAACCATCTCTGTCACACATATGATCCTTCTACTAAACAGACTTTAATCTTTACTGCCGACTATATTCCTTTGTCTGCTAGCAATGCTGGAATATGATAATCTAAAATTGCAGCAAAGGACATCTATGTGTTTTTAACCACCTCGAGTGATCTTCTCAATCCATAGGTCTACTTCTAAATTTTGAAGTTTCAAAACATGACTTTCTTATGGTCGAGACCATAAGATCGAAGTTTTGAACAATCAAACCGCTTAAATGGAGATCACCATACACCGCAGAACGGTATATTTACCATTTTCTTCTCTGTAGTGCGATCTTAGAGTTGGTACATTTAATTAACAGGTGGTGTGGGTGGTACAGGGGGCTTGCCCCCCCTGCAAAAAATGTAAATAAAAGAGTTTTTTTAATTTAAATTTTGAACTTTCAAAACTTTGATCTTATGGTCTCGACCATAAGAAAGTCGACATTTTGAAATTTCGAAATTTAGAAGTAGACCCCTATCCACGCATACGATACTTCTGCTGTACAGATTTTAATTTTTACTGCCATCTAATGAGATATTCCTTTCTCTGCTAGCAATGCTGAAATATGATAATATAAAATTGTAGTAAAAGGCAGCTATGCATTCTTAATTTGCTTGTTTTTGTACTCCGTTACTTGGTCTCACCTAACCTTGACCTTCCCTTTTATCATATCTTATCTCATTCTCCCTTTCAAGTCTATTTCTCCACTTAATGCCTTCAAGTAACATCTGATGGGCATTAGCTCATAATTCCCTTCATTAATGATCAGGAACAAAGCCAACAAAAAGAGGAACAAATGCCCAAAATCAGTTGCAGATCGTGTTCTAGCATTACCCCTTAGTGAAAAAGTGTCCTCTGAGTTCCATCCAGAATGTTCTTCTTCTTTCATATTGTTTAAGACATCTGCTCTCACAACCTTGAAATTAATGGATTTAAATAATGTCTTAATTACTAAGACATGACTTGTTGAAAATCTTACTTCTTAACATTTTAAGTAACCTGAAGGGTTAACCATATTTTCTTCTCCCACTTTTAACAGGAAGATGCTGATGTTTCACAGGCTGTTCTAAAACATCCATCTGTGTCCCTGAGCTATGATTGTGACTTAGTTCCTTATTACTTAGAAAGTTAAGAGCAATATCAGAGCACAGCTGCAGAGCAGAAAAGCAAATAAAGCAATTTAATGGAAGGTATTTAGCACAAGACATGATGTAATAGGGTATAAACCTGTTAGGTCAATCAATAAATTATCATGTGAAGTTTTATGATCTTATCTGCATGCTTTTTTGGATATTAGCAGCAACAACTGCAAATGAAGTTGAGAGTTGCAAAATGGGCTATACAAGCCTTTTTAATCTAAGCAGTACTACGTAATCTAACTACATAGTTGTGCAGCACAAGAAAGAAAGAAAGAATTCCATAACTGTGCGAGGCCTCCAGGGATTGTCTTGGCATATATTCTGTGTTGCATCATTAACAAATCTGAAGCGATATTTTGGCAAGAGAACTGAGACCAAACTCTGCTGCACAGACACAGTTTGTAGTCTGAGCTATCGTGGACAGGTGCTTAGATAATCAGACAGATAATCAGATATGGTACACCTATTGAGCAGCAAATCAATTTCTAGAATAAAACAGTAATTCTTACTTGTTGGTCATATAACCACAATTCTATAGTGCCAAATGAAGTGTAATTTGCGGAAGGATGGAATTCACTGATGGATATATGATCTTGGTAGAAATAGCAGGGGCATTTCGTTACATACTAGACACTTTCTTGTATCTCAGATTCTGTTCAGACTTCAGTCTTCCTATGTGACAGCATGCTGTCATCTGAGTGACTATCATAGGACTAAGACTGCATGCCTTTAAAGATCAGACTAGCTGTTGGTAGGTGGTTCAAATTCTACAACGGGATTACTGGGCTCAAGCTGTACTGCAATACAGCCGATCACAGAGAGCTCATTTCCCATTCAACCGTATCTGAAAAGTCAACCCAGTTCCCCAGTATCAGTAATAACTATAATACTACAGACTGCAGAAAATGGTACAATTTTAACTGATGTAGGGAAACCACCAAGATGACAGCAGACAAAGGCCACTGGTCACTAACATGAATGAAGCTAGTGGACAAAGGCCTTCCAGACACTGGTCACTAATATGAAAGAAGCTAGTGGACAAAGGCCTTCCAGTCACTGGTCACTATCATGAAAGAAGCTAGTGGACAAAGGCCTTCCAAGTCACTGGTCACTAATATGAAAGAAGCTAGTGGACAAAGGCCTTATAGTCACTGGTCACTAATCTGAAAGAAGCTAGTGAACAAAGGCCTTTTAGTCACTGGTCACTAATATGAAATAAGCTAATTGACAAAGGCCTTCCAGTCACTGGTCACTAATATGAAAGAAGCTACATGTTAAGTTGGTGGGATAGACAGGCAAGAGTCTTTTAAGGATAATGCCTTGAATCTCATGCAAAGGAACTCTGCATTAATTTGTAATAGTTGGGGCACTGATATTTCTGGGACATCAGTACTTGGTCCGTCTCATGTCTTATAGCTTCCATTGCAGACTGAGCTACTACTGAGTGACCATATTAGAAACATTACAATGGAGAGACTACACTGGATACTGAAAGTACAGGGTCATATATTCCAGCAATGATACTTTTGGAAAAAAATACACATGCTTGGTGTGGTGGTCCTACAGTAACACAGCAGGGTACTATTCTGTGGGTCATAATTATCCCTAGGCTGAACCATGGAATGTAAGGTGAAAGGGCAGTGACCTATAGAAAACTGGAGTACACAGCTAGGAGAGTGACTGTAAGAGGTGCAAAGGTTCCCATCTATTCTATTGAGAACTGGCAAAGACACAGCTGGGGTATTGTTATAATGTGTCCATATAAAGAAAGATAAATTGGACTGACAGAAAGCACACAAAGAGCAGTCAACAACAATAATGCAGAAAACGAGGCTAGGTTTGAGGTAAAAAGAAATACTTAGCTGAGCATGTATATAGTGCTAGAGGCAATTGAAAGTCAGAATACAGTCTACATACACTGCATTATCAGTGGTAGGAGTGGTAGAGATGAAGAGATATCTCTGGAAACTAGCAGAATAACTAAGAAAGCACTTAAATAAATGATCTATCACAGAGAGGGTGGTGGAGCTACCACTGTATAAAGTTTTGTCAAAAAACAGCAAGGACATTACACAGTGCATCAAGCCAGTTGCACAAGACTAAACAGACAATCAGAAAGATTAAAAGAAGACATTACAGAGGGAGAATTTATACTCACAAATTATAACACTGCTGTTTATAAAATGACTGTGATAGATTCCAAAACAATTTATATTCAGGTCAAGGTACTATATTGAAGTTGCAAATATCTGTAAGTACTGGAAATGTCAGATGATAGCCTGCTACTGATATATGCAAATAAAACTGAGAGCAAGCAATCATGGGCAGTCATCACATAAGAATGATTCCATAATGATGGTGAAGGGTGTTGTGCATTCATAAGGAAAAAGTAAAATCTGTCAGGGCATGTCAGAGATTTGTACTGAACCGAAATGATCAGAACTACTATCAGTACTGACGTCTGATGTCACACAGGCGAACAGTTTGATAGCTGAAGAACTTGCTGCTCAGCCTGCAAGAGGGAGGTGATCAGCAAGGAGGACAAGCCAATAACTCGTTTGAGTAGATCTATAACCAGGAGGTTATTGAAAGATACCAGTTGGGCAGAGAAGTGTTGTGTGAATGTGCATGCTGCACACATTACTTTATACAGCCAATGGGTTAACCCATTACCAGTGCAATCAAAGGTTTGGCTGCTGCTGGACACACTCAGGTCTGGGATATGCCAGTATC
This sequence comes from Protopterus annectens, assembly GCF_019279795.1. NCBI lineage: Eukaryota > Metazoa > Chordata > Ceratodontiformes > Protopteridae > Protopterus > Protopterus annectens. The sequence continues at coordinate 803,337,091 of NC_056741.1, forward strand.
ATATGAATGACACAGTAGGAATGCCCCAAAACATAGCCTTCTGTATTCTTCAGAAGTTTCTGGCTGAGACCTGTTATGAGCATGACAACTAAGTAAAGTTTCTAAGATCAGCTGAGGACCGTGCAGTTGTGGAAGTTTTCTGTAGGACCACACACCTCCTTTGAAAACTTACAGCTATTATTAGTGCCCATATATCTATAAAGGTCACCAATGAAGATAAGAACATCTATATTAACTAGAACTGAAGGAATTTACCAAACTGCCAGCATATGTGTGCAGCAGATGAAACAGTAATACAGCGACTAGGAATGCACTCTGACAGCGTACATGATTCCCAGATATAGAAAACTTTTGCAGAGACACATGTTTTCCAGTGGGAAGACACATAAATGACATTTATAGCAAGCATGCATATGAAATTGCTATATTAGGAGCAGAGCAACAAAAAGTAAATAAAGGCTAAAAATACTCACGTAGAGAACATACCTTCCAAGTGACAGTAGGTGCCCTTTGGGGACTTAGCTAATGACGCCTAGCCACAATCCTTTCTCACTTGTAGAGAACTCATACTGTGAAAAATACGGGTTAAGGAAAAATTGACTGTGTATGTGTTTAGGTTGCTAAACTAAGCAAGGAAGTCATCTTAGACTTGTTCTCATATTTCAAAACTTTCACTACGTCTGGGTCTTGTGAGGTCAGCAGATGTGTATGCAGTCCCACTGTTACAGATCTATAAACGTAATCAATTTCGAGGAGGCTCATACCTCCTTCAGAACGGGGAATATATAGTCTTGGTATGTACTTGTTGTTGCTGTGTCTTTCAGCTTATCCCGGTTAGGGGTCGCCACAGCGGAACTCCAGTCCGCTAATGTTTCGTAGTGGATTTTTATGTGCCGAGTTACCAGCCCTGACGCCCATTCATGTATGCCTCCACACAGAAGATGCTCTAGCTGAGAATCGAACGGGACAATGTCTTGCTGTGAGGCGACAACGCTACCGCAGCACCACTACCGCAGGAGTCTTGGTAGGTACTGATTTTTATAAATCACTTGATGAGCAGGAAGCATCCTTCTTGTTTTGCTGTCCAAACTAATCAACACCTTTTGGGGCCAGCCAGTCACTCCAAAACTGTAAGTTAGGACAGGAAGAGCAAATTGGTTTATAGCTTGGACTTTGTTCCTAGATGTCAATGCTGTTTTTAGTATTAATTTAAGCCTTCTAACGTATTCCTTACTGAGCTTTATTCATTTGTTCATGTTTTATTGTTGATCCTTCATCAATTCCCAAATATTTATACACTCCCTCTTGCTCAAGTTCTTTTATATCACATTCTTGTCCCAGACTGATGTTTTCTTGGTGCTGCAGCTTTCCTGTCTTAATGGTTGCTTTTGACATTTATCAATACCAAACTGCATTCTTATATCATCTGAAAATGTTTTGACCACTTGCAGTTGTGCTTTCAGTTCCTCATCTGATGAACTATACAGCTTTAAATCATCTACAAAAAGAAGGTGAGGCCTTTACACTTTGTTGTTTTCTGTGAGCCAAGTTATAGCCATGACCTAATCTGTTAAGCAGACAGCTTAATGGGTTAAGGGCTGGACAAAAAAGCAGCAGTGAAAGAGAATCATCCTGGAATATCCTCCTTTGAATTTTTATCCCTGGAATAATGATTTTGCCTTCATCATGGCTTAACTGCAGTGTGGTTTGCCACTGTTTCATGGTTGCTGTAATGTAATTTATCAGTGTAGGGTATATCGTATACATTTTTAAGCACTCCTATATCCATGAATGTGGAATACTGTCAAATGCTTTTTTGTAGTCTATCCATGCCATACTTAGATTCTTCCCCTTTTTACAGTTCTCCATTATGACTTTAGCATCAAATGATCCTTTATTCAAGAACATCAATGAGGTGATGGTGACAATGACAGAGAGGATGATGCTGAAGAGGCACAACATCAGCGTATGGGAGGTCATGACTCAAGATATGCACAGGCACTAATGATACTGCAGAATCTGATGGAAAACTTTGCACTATCATGTGCCACATTTGCATACAAGAGAGATATACACATAATGTAAACATGCTGAGTGCTGCCATAACATTATCTACATAGGTCATGCTAATATGTATATATTCTGAATACCTATAGCATCAGACATAATCATTCGTTTTTACCATATTATAATGGTTAGAAGTGGCACAACTGTCATCATCTGTACATGTACCAGAGTACACACAGGATAGGTACAGGCAAATATGCACTGCAGCAGCTATAGATATGCACCACAGGACAAAGACAGACAGCATACAAATGTTGTAGAGAATTTCAGAAAGTTGGACAAGGTGTAGTGAATCTGAAAAAGTTCCATGTGGTGGCCATAGGTTCATAGATAAGTTCTAGGAAATCATTCTGCAGATCATTACAAGCCTATCCAAAAAACCCTATTCAAAAGTTCCCTTCAGCCTCAAGAAAGGCAAGACAAGATAGACTGGGGGAGAATTTGAGGCTGCCCATCCAATCATCTAGGTTTATCTTAAAGGTGGCAAGGGTGTTACTCTGCTTGACATGTAGTAGAAGTTTCTTCCAGAGGGGAGGAATACTTTAGGATATGAATCTATTACACCAATGTGTCTTATTTATCGCCACTGAGGACTTATTTCCTTTAACTGGATATTAGTCATATTATTTGTTCTGTAAAGGAATAGCTGGTCAAAGGGGTTTGGATCTTTCATGGCTCAAAGGATAGGACTCTATAAGAGCCTGAGTACATAGAAAGGCCTTCCAGTCTGCCCTAATAACTAAGATTTGGGGACACTGATCTTTTCAGTTATCCAGATTTCTTCAGAGAAAATAATTAGTAGTTTCCAACAAGGGATCATTGTTACAAAGAATTGGCTACATTTGAACTCATAGTCTGTGAGAGAGACTTTGAAGTGTATGACCTCTCTCTAGATTACCAAGACTGGCCATGTTGTGCATTGCTTCAGATCAGTATGAGACCAGGTGAACCAGAAACCATGGGTTAATCCAGTGTCCCATGCACAGTAACAACAACAGGCCACAAAGTTTCATTCTTGAGAATGTGAAGACCTAGTCCACACCTGTTCTTGGTAATGTGTGTATTAGCTAAATCTTGAACAGCATGTGCCAAGGTTATGAGCTGATGCTATTGAGGTCATATGACTTGTATATACAGAAGCCACATTCATGCATTTCCCCCACCTTATGTCCAACCTGCAGTTTTTCAGTCCCTACGTGGTTACAAGCATTTGTGATGTAACACATGAGGCCCCAGTTAAGTCTGCATGGATACCCATACTGTTTCTGTAGAGGTGTTCAATAGTCAGGTCCAGCATGCTTACAGGTAAAGGCACTTGGCATACCTGATACACTGCCTGGTCAAACTGTGCTCTCTTCTTGCAGAACTGAAGAAATACAACTATAGAAGGGAAAAAAATATTTGCTTTTAAAAGTTATGTGCGTGAAAATTCAGAAGTATGATTTTTTTCCTGTGGAAAAAAAACAGCCCAACTGCAAGCACCAGTAAATATGGAGATTTAGTAGAAAATGGGAAGCTACAGATCAAGAAATCTGATTCATCCTCAGTGCGAGTGGATTAGCCTAAAAGCTTGAAAAGGTACTTTGTGCTACATTCCTGCATATAGGTGGTGAAGATGTCACGAAAGTAATTCACTCTTATGTTTCTTAATGAGGAGAAAAGCATAGAGGATAATAGTGATTACTGCATGAGAAATGTGCTCAACATGGATTATTTTCACTACTTGGAAATGTGCTCAACATGGATTATTTTCACTACTTGGAAATGTTCTCAACATGGATTATTGTCACTACTTGGAAATGTGCTCAACATGGATTATTTTCACTACTTGGAAATGTGCTTAACATGGATTATTGTCACTACTTGGAAATGTGCTCAACATGGATTATTTTCACTACTTGGAAATGTGCTCAACATGGATTATTTTCACTACTTGGAAATGTGCTCAACATGGATTATTGTCACTACTTGGAAATGTGCTCAACATGGATTACTGTCACTACTTGGAAATGTTCTCAACATGGATTACTGTCACTACTTGGAAATGTGCTCAACATGGATTATTTTCACTACTTGGAAATATTCTCAACGTGGATTATTTTCACTACTTGGAAATGTGCTCAACATGGATTATTGTCACTACTTGGAAATGTGCTCAACATGGATTATTGTCACTACTTGGAAATGTGCTCAACATGGATTATTGTCACTACTTGGAAATGTGCTCAACATGGATTATTTTCACTACTTGGAAATGTGCTCAACATGGATTACTGTCACTACTTGGAAATGTGCTCAACATGGATTATTTTCACTACTTGGAAATGTTCTCAACGTGGATTATTTTCACTACTTGGAAATGTGCTCAACATGGATTATTGTCACTACTTGGAAATGTGCTCAACATGGATTATTGTCACTACTTGGAAATGTGCTCAACATGGATTATTGTCACTACTTGAAAATGTGCTCAACATGGATTATTGTCACTACTTGGAAATGTGCTCAATGTGGATTATTGTCACTACTTGGAAATGTGCTCAACGTGGATTATTTTCACTACTTGGAAATGTGCTCAACATGGATTATTTTCACTACTTGAAAATGTGCTCAGCATGGATTATTGTCACTACTTGGAAATGTGCTCAACATGGATTATTGTCACTACTTGGAAATGCTCTCAACATGGATTATTTTCACTACTTGGAAATGTGCTCAACGTGGATTATTGTCACTACTTGGAAATGTGCTCAACATGGATTATTGTCACTACTTGGAAATGTGGTCAACATGGATTATTGTCACTACTTGGAAATGTGCTCAACATGGATTATTGTCACTACTTGGAAATGTGCTCATGCTTACAGTATCCTTAGATGTGTTTGCAGCCACGTGGCATGGTATATGCAATGATGCACATGTTCTGTGGCATTCTTCACTGCGTTATCATCTGGTCTGCTGGTAGACAGGAATGAAGCGAACAAAGAGTGACATTAAGAAAATGCAATTCAGCATGTTATGTCCCCAAATATGACATCTCAGTAATACCATCTCCATTTTTCATATCATACTACACTGACTAGTTATCTATGTATATCTTTGAGTCTTTGTTTAGATATGTATCTCCTAAGATTCAAGTCCCACAAAGGAGGTAGCCACAAAAATGCTGAATTAAGAATCAGTGAGGTTCCAGCAATATGCGGAAAAAGTCTTACAGAGCTGCTCTAGGTAAGGATGTAATCCCTGAGATAGAGCAGTACTGACAGGAAATTTTTCTGGTGGTCAAAGATTCAATGGTTAAGGTACAACATACTACTATAGTGGAAGTCACCTGCTGACCTTGGCAAATAAAATAGGTAATCTGAAAAGAATATATCCTCAGCTCATAATAAGAGCATGTCTAATCCTAGTAACATCTTTTCTTAGGTGTGACAGCCAGCTTTCTACCTACATGACATGTTCTCCAGCAATGCACAAATGCTTCATTCTAAGTAGTAGCTAGCACCTACCCTATTCCCAGTCATTCCTGCCATGGCTATGCATGTGTCATATTCGTAACCTATTATACATTATTGTTTAAGACATATGTTGTACTGACTGGCATACAGAACTAAACAAATGCAATATATCTGCATGCAGTTAATATGGCACACATTACTTTACACACTGCATCACACAAGTGTATTCCCATTCTATATACTTCAGTGGTACAGAAAAAAGGATCATAGGATCATAGGAAGTTACTAGGCTAATGGCCCTAGGGCCATTACAAGCCTAGCCAAGTACTACCCTTATTTCCATGATCAGCACCTATTGTCCTTGTCCAAGAGAGGGACACAGATGGAGCAACTGGGGTGAATTTACAGTTACCCATCCAATCATCCAGATTGCGTTTGAAGAGATCCAATGAGGTGCACTGTCTGACATGAAGTGGGAGTCTGTTCCAAAGGGGTAGTAATCTCTGGGAGACAAATCTGTCCCTCCAGCAGGTTCTATTAATGTCACATACCAGGTTAAGATCTTTAGAGTGAGTAACCCGTGTACCATCTGACTTGCGGATATGCAGCATTTACATAAAGCAGGGTCAGAAATTGTCTTATATGCAAGGTAGAGATCACCTCTGAGTAGTCTGTATGAAACAGAATAATATGACAGTGATTTCAGACACTCCACAAAGGACAGATGCTGAAGACCTTGAATTTTCCTTGTGAGAAACCTTTGTGGTCTCTCCAATTGCTACAGGTGCTTGGAAAGGTAGATACCAAAAACAAGCATTGTACTCGGGTATTGGCCTGATGAGAGAAGAGTACAGAGAGGTTATAACTTCTTTTCTTCTGGAGGCAATGCCCTTACTTATGAGATGAGCAATATAGAATGCCCTTCTTACTACTGTGGAGACATGATGATCAAAGGTAAGGTTGCTCTCAACCTGTTTACCCAGGTCTCTCAACACTGAGTGCATGCTTAGGATGTTGCTATTGATGTGGTAGTTAGCAGGAACATCACTCTTACTGAAAGGGATGATGATACTTTTTTTGCATTAAGTTTAAGACCATGATTTTGGAACTAATCATTTGTTTGTGTAAGACCCTCTTGTAGGATGTTAATATAATTTGGAGATTTTATGACTGCTGCCAGTTTGCAGTCATCAGCAAACATATTTATAAAACTTATTTACACAACTATTCTTAGCTCTTTCCTGTGGATGCTCATACTCCCCCCAATTTCTTGTTGGCATTAATTAAATTTTACTTTACTAGATTCTTAAAACTATCTCTCTCTGTCTTCCTCCCTCTCACTTTCTCTTACTCTCACTCTCTCTCTCTCTCTCTCTGACTTCCAGCTTATCAGCCTATATCTATACTTCCAGAAATTCCAGAAAATCTAGTTAGCTTGCAATTTTTCGAATCCCTTCAAAAATACAAACTCCTGTGCTAGCAGCACTAACATAGTGGTCTGGACAGGAAGGTGCACTATCTTCACCTTATGAACCTTAATGTATGTCATTCCTATGCATATATGGAGAAGGGTTAACTGACTTGCTCCATATTCATAGATCTGACTAATGTTCTTGAGAGAGTTAATGCCATGTGAGCCATTGGCTTAATATCTAGAAAATAACAAAATAACAGCAAAAGTGTTTACTGTCTGTTTCAATAAAGAAGTTTGATTGTTAGGTTTTGGCTATTATTTTTTTAAACTATTGTTGTGCAGTACCTTTTTTTTCCTTGTGAGCTGCTGACTTAAGTCCAAAAACCTGAGGCTAGTTTAAATAATACCGGTCAGTCAGGCACTTTACATAATGTCATTTCCTCACTTTCCAGCCTCTCTCCCTAAAACAAGTTACTCCCTAAGCTCCTGCCTTGCCTTCCTTCTTTTCTATCTTTGCGTTAACCAACTTCCAGCCAGTCTTCCTGAAATGCCAACTATACTTTATGCCAATTACATGGTTATCTACAAATCTAACCCATCTCTCAATTAAAAAAAAAAAAAAAACTTGAACAGGAATAAAACCAAAGCAATGATTTCTAGTACCTCACAAAACTTAGACTCCATCGCAGTCAACTGCTGCCATACTGAACCAATAACAACTGCCCCCTTGCAGCAACAAAACCTTTCACATATCTCTGATACTGTGTGCTGTGGCTCTCAAAATGTCACATTCTCTGCATATAAAAAAAATCCTCCCTATCATGCAGGGATCACTTATATGACACTTCCCCTGCCCAACCCACTATTAGTGCAGTCTCAGCTCTGGGTGATAGTACTGGGGCCACCAGGGACAAAATCGTGTAGTCGAGCAGCTGAAGGTCAGCTGGGAGCATGCAAATGGGAAAGGAAAAAACATTTTTATAAAATTACCAGCCCTGGCAAAGTTACATGTAGACAAGGAATTACAAAAGAGCTGAACACCCTATTCAGCTTAAGAAATGATGCATATGGAAACTGGAAAAAGAACCCATCTGTAACTAATAAGAAAAAGTTCACACTACTGTGAAGCCGAGCCAAAAAAGAAAGCTGCCAGGAGACATAGAGCCTTACATCTTGTTTCAAATTCCAAAAGAGTTGTTCCTGATATAATTGACTTACTCTGATGTAAGTCTGCACTGATTCTGAAAGACTTGCTCTAAGCGTAAGGTAGTGGAACAGGTTAACAGCTTCAAGCATCTGGGAGGGGTGGTTAAGGAGAAAGAAAGTCTGAATGAGGAGGTTAAAGCTATAACTAGATGGGCTGCTGCCAAATGGCACAGAATGTCAGGTGTAGTGTATGACAGAAGAATGCCAAAGGCACTGAAAAGTAAGGTGTATAAAACAATGGTGCGACCAGTACTACAGTAAGGTACAGAAACCTGGGCAGTAAAGGCAGAACAGCTGAGAAAGTTAGAGGTGATGGAGGTGAAGTGCCTGAGAGAGGTGGTAGGATGCACACTGTGGGACAGATGAAGAAATGAGGACATAACAGCAGAAGCCAAAGTAGCTCCATTTGCAGAGAAGGTCAAAGAGAACAGATTATGGTGGTTCAGGCACATGTGCCGATAAGAAGCCAATCTAGTGAAGAAGATTTGGGACAAACAGGAAGAAGGCAAGGGGAAACAAGGGTGGCCAGCAAAGAGGTGGATGTATTGTGTGAGAGAAGACCTGAGACAGTCAGGCATGAGTGTCAAAGAAGGCAGGAGAGTGTCACTGAATAGACAGAGAGAGATGGCAACAGTTCACACGACACCCTGACCCCATGTAGAAAAATGGGAAAAAGAAGGTTAATGATAATGATGATGATGACTGCTCTCAATGCAAACAGTCTTACACTGGGAGACAGATTCCAAAAGGCCTGATCTCAGTGCAAGTGACTCACTCCACTACAATACACTGGAGAGTGTCGCTAACACTGAAAGCAAGTCTTATCGAATCAGATCCCTTGTCTCCACTCGTAAAAATTCTCTTAACCATCCCAGACACTTTTATTACTTAGTAAACCAAATCGTAACACAGACCATTGCTACTTCTCTACTGGAAATTAATTCAGTACCGTCCACTTCAGGTAACCTAACTGCTTCTGATTTTCTCATACACTTCTCACAACTTCTACCCACCCCCTCACGCTCTCTCAAACAACCTCCTCCTATACCTGAGCTACCCCAAACGTTCCCCTTTTCTACTTCGAATCCATCTCCACCAGGGAAATTGAAAATCTCATAAACAGCATCCCACCTGATACTCCAACTGTTTATTGTTTATTTTATTTACTATTTGTTAATTGCATAGCTGGGCTGATCCAAAGATCATTTTCAGCAGTAACCCAACAGAAAGGTAAAACTATAGACTATAACATAAGACAAACAATACAATCAGTTGTACACAATGGACATAAGTCACCCAATGTAGTGCAGAAAGGATCTTCTTCTTCTTTCGCCTTTTCCCAGTTAGGGGTCATCACAGCAGATCACCTGTCCGCTCATGATTGGCAGTGGAGTTTTACAGGGTTGAGTTGCTAGCCCGGCACCCAACCTTTCACGGAAGGCACACACAGGCACGCACTCACGCCTAGGGCCAATTTAGAGTACCCAATCCAATGTAGGTTAAAAATGTGTATACACATGCAGCAAAAAAGGATTAATTGCCTATATACATTGTATATACTATGTACAATAGAATCAGTGTTTAACATTTTGTATTGTTTAAAAAGTTAACAGTGGCCAGGAGTATAACAACATAAAAGCAATGGAAGAATTCCATTGTTACCCATTGACCATAAAGCACTTGCACCCATTTCTCTATACCTCATTCAAACCTATACCACCTTTTCTGTATAGTTCCAGTTAACACCCATGGCCCCTTATTGTGTTTAGACCTTTTTTGGGTATGATTTGTTTGCTAACTAAGCAACTTACCACCCAATAATATGCATCACTAGAAAGTGTTGTGTGATCTTTTTTTTTTTACTTTGGATTTCGATATTCTTTTAATAACAGCTATATTATTTATGCATAACTTAGTTCATTTTTATTTGTGATATGTAATATGAGGCATGTCATCTCTGATTGTTTCAGTGAGTCGATACTGTGTGAATCCATAAAATTTTTTGCATTATCCATGATCCCTCATGAGCAGGACCATGTAGATGAGCTCATGCACAGCAGATTGGGTGGAGTACATCCTTCTGTCCCTAAATTCATCCATGTGGTCCTGCTTGTGCTGGTTTAGGCAAAATAAATGAGTAACAGCAAAAGAGCATTTACATAGCAACACTCAAAGCCACCTTTGAACTGATACAATGGTGTGCTTGTTTGTGGACAGACACACCAGTACCAACTCATGGGAACAGCAGAACCATGACCTCTTAATCGGAGGAAGAAATATCTTTCTTGAACAATGAGGCAATACTTCCTTAGCTTACCTCTAACACAATTTTCTGAAAATTCACTAGCATCAACTACACACCGTCAGTGATGGCCTCCTTCAGGATCCTGGCAGCTACAGTAAAGCAAACACTTCCTTCATCAATAATGTAGAGGAGACATATGATACGTAGTGGGCAGTGAGACACTGAGCTTGTATCAGTGTCCACAGACTCTAACTCATAAGAAAGGTACACCCTCAGATGAAAAGCATTCAGTAATTCTGTTAGCTGTAGAGGAATCTAACTCAAAAGAAAGGTACACCCTCAGATGAAAAGCATTCCGTAATTCTGCTAGCTGTAGAATGTTGAACAGCAAATTGTATGCACATCCATTATTATGTAATACCAGCTATGATATGAGCAGCATGAACTTAGTAGTGGTACATTATCCTAGTGAGTCATGCACTAAACATAACTGCTTACAAATGCTCAAACTTTTAGGAAAAGTTCCATCCATCACAATTATTTTGGATCCTTGCAGTCTGAGTAAATTCTCCCTCATGGTTAGAGTGAGGATTTCAACATACTACTACTCATCCCCGACAACATATATGTAAAGGTGCTGTTCTCAAGGAAAAACTTTCTGGGCTGAACTTGGTAACAGCAACTGTGGAATTTGGCAGTGTAGGTTGCTACTTTCCCATGTTGTAAGCAACAGTCCGGTTGAGGCTTATTTTCAAATACAGATATCAGAAGGTTTCCTCTTCCAGGCCCACCACCATACATTTCTGGATTATTTTGCAGGGTAGGTTGGATAAAGTTGTGGTCTCAAATGGTTGCCATTGCCTCTATTTAGAGGGCTGGGTAACTGATGATGGGCAACAGTTTTTATGAACCATACACCAATCCACTGTACGAACACATACATAAATGCATGGAACTAGCCATACCCAACAGAATCAAGATGCTGTCCTCCAAAAAAAGTAAGCCAATCTGGTGGTCCCCTGACATTAATAAACTCTACAACAGAAGGAAGAAACTGTTGCAGAAAAAGGTGAAAAACTCTCTTAATAGCCTCAACAAAAAGTTGAGATCACTCATCAAAACCTCTAAAGCCAGCTATGAAGGCAGAATTGTGGCCGACACTAAAAACAACCACAAAGCCTTCTATAGTTATATCGGGTCTATATTAGATGAAAGAAAGTTCATCTTAGCGAACGCTCACATGAGCGAATATCCAGGTACTCGAAACTGCAATTGTGGGGGGCTGCACCCCCCCCCTAAATATATATTCTAACTCCGAGATCGCACTACAGTGAGGAAAGGGCAAACATTCCCATCTTCACTGTACCACGATCTCGCAAATGCGGTTTCGAGTACCTGGATATTTGCTCATGTGAGCGTTCACTAAGATGAACTTTCATTCATATAATATAGATCCATTATATCAAGAATCTCCACAGCAATACCCAGGTTTGCTCTGAGTTACTGCACAATGGTACCTCCTATACTGAGCCAACAGATATTGCCAACATACTGACCGACAGATTCAGTGCCAACTTTCCCCTCCCCCCCAAAGGACCAATCACAATACAGAAGGAATGCCAGGCACCCAACATTACTGCAGCATAGGTTAAAGCTGCATTGTCCAAGGCCAAGAATACAGTTTCCATGGGACCTGACAATATCCCTGGATGTGTTCTACATGAATTACAAAGTGAACTGGCATCACATCTGTGTGCCCTGTTCAATCATAGCCTCACCTCAGGCTTTGTCCCTACCGAATGGCGCACTGCTACAGTCATCCCTCTCCATAAAGGGGGAGCAACTACAGACCCTGGGAATTATTGCCCCATTAGCCTGACGAGTCTGATATGTAAGGCTATGGAGCGCATCATCATGAACCTAATTAACAAAGATATAGGGAATCTCCAAACTCTAGATCCCATACAATTTGGTTTTCTGAAAGGTAGATCATGTCTGTTCAACCTGGTTGACTACTTTGAGTCAGTCATCAGAGCTGTGGATGAGGGCAAGGCAGTTCATACAGCTTACCTCAATCTGGCCAAGGCTTTTGATGCCATTCCCCACTCAGGAATTATTTATAAACTCATAAAGCTAGGCATCAACCCCTATATCACTAGGTGGGTTGCAAATTGGCTCTCAGATATAACCCACAGTGTGAAAGTAGCGGACTCCAAGTCAGACTGCCGACCAGTCATGAGTGGAGTCCCACAGGGATTGGTCCTGGGTCCTCTCCTGTTTGGCATCTACTTCTCAGAAGTCCAGGCCAACATGGAGGGACTCTGGCTGACCAAAGTTCGCAGATGACTGCAAGCTGTGAGCCATTATTAACTCCTCAAGTGATGCAGACATCCTACAGAAAGGCCTCACTGAGACCAGTGACTAGTGTCAAAAGTATGGCCTTAAGCTTAATGCCAAAAAATGCGTCGTCATCCCCTTTGGGAAAAACTCAGTTCCCACTAATTACATCAATGGGAGGCACTGAACACTGAAGGTGTTATAAGAGATCTGGGGACACAAGTTGACAGCAACCTCTCCTTCAACCACCACATTGCCACTGTGGTCAGAAAGTCCTTCTATGTGGCACATCTCATTACCAAGGGTTTTTCATCCAGGAAGAAAGAGGTCATCATCTCTCTCTACTCTTCCCTCATTAGGCCAATCATCGAGTATAATGCCCCAGTTGGCATGTACCTCACTAGACACATGCAACAGCTGGAAAGGCCACAAAAGTACCTCGTGAAGAGGATCCTAGGTCTTAAACACATGTCCTACATGGACAGACGCAAAAAACTCCAGCTATTCTCTGTCTCACATCATTTACTCTAGAGGCGATCAATGCTTGACTTACAAAGGCATGTCTGACACAGCTCTGTTAGAAATGCTCCATCTAAAGAAATCCCAATCCCTCCACACCACACGCTCCTCAACCTCATTACCACAATTAACAGAACATGCTGGAGGGAAAGGTTCATAACCCAGAGACTGCCCATGATCTGCAATGGACTTCCCATACATGTCAAACATGGCACCTCACTGGCCCTCTTCAAGAGAAATCTTGATGAGTGGATGGGAAACAGAAAGTTCACCTCAGGGATCACTCCAGTGGCTCTACTTGATAGAAGCAATGGGAATTAACTTTGGGTGGCAAGATACCCATTAGCCAAGTACACACCTATGATCCTATGAACTTGTGCCTGCTGGCTACTTCAGTTATCAGTGCATTACAGCTGCACACCTCAATTAACTTCTGGGCACAACCCTTAGTCGAAATTTCTGTTTATACTTGTATGGAGTTGAGGACTGGTATAATGGTTAAGTCTTAAGAACACAGATTCAGGGTATAAGGTTCGATTCTCACCTCTGGAAAGGATATTGGCAAACCTTAAAATGGCCCGCAAGGGCAGCTAGCCTAGCTTACTATTTACTTACCCATATGTTGTCTTAATTTTTTTTGCTAAGATATATATATACATATATATATATATATATATATATATATATATATATATATATATATACACATATATATATATATATATATATATATATATATATATATATATATATATATATATATATATATATATATATATATATATATATATATATATATATATATATATATATACACATATATATAACTATACTATATATATATATAACTATACAATAAGTGAATAAGTCTTGGATTACACTTTTGTGACATTGTCATCAACAATATTCTTCTAATGGCTCCAGGTGCCTCCAGGGCCACACTGTGAATGTGCTCTGCTGCTTTGCCCTCTTCATCTTCCCCTTTCTATCATCAGTGTGTCTCACTAGCTTCTTATGTATCGACAGCAATTAACATCTTTTAATTTTATGCACTTAAAGGTTCATGCATGTTAACATGCTGGAACTAAGGCACTGAGTGCAATCAGGTCTTATATAGGGAGTTACAGGATGGCGAAATGATGAGCTCTTAGATTTTACTTCAGGTCACAATTTCTAAAGTCCAGTCTTCTGCAAATCTTCAACATCTTATTGAAATAAATTATTAAATATTGTCCGACTTTAACTGAGCAGGGATACCATGATGGATAAACACAGGTTTCAGCTTCAGCATTGCTGCAGTAAAATATGTGCTGAATTTTAGACATGTAACCTTAAAAATATACTAAATAACGACTATAAAATAGTTATCTTACAAATGCAAAAGTCTGTTCACATTTCTTCTATGAGCTCTCTGCAACTTTATGTTCATCCTTGAAAGAGAACAGTTATTTTAATTAACTACATTTTCCTATATACAACAATGCCAAGGATTGGTACAGTTTCACTTGCAGCTCCCTAAACATAACAGGATATAACTTGTCTTTATATGTCAACCACAGCTTGTACTTCCCCGCAATTATGTTTTGCAGGTATGTGCATAAAAAATTAATCATATTTCTTTGCAGTTCATTATTTGTAATGAATCATAATTGCATGTAGTCTCATATCCAGTTTACACTCAGCTGTTTATTTATCAGTCAATGCTTTAATACAGAATTCATTTGATATATCGTGTTCAGAATCATTTGCAACTGAAATAAATAAATATTTTTTTGCTTTTGGCAGCTTGCATCTGTTCAGTTATACAAACACCATTTATTTCCTGTTTAAGTACATCAACTTTCTTTAATTTTCACATCTCTGGAAAACAATTAAGCTCATCAGAGTCCCTGTAACATTTCCTATAGCATTGCCTAGCTTTGCTTATGAACTGCACTACACCTGCTTGCATTTGCCTTTTCATCTGCAATAAACATTTCACAGTTGCCATCTTGTTTAGGTGCCTTAAATTACTGCTTTTCTGTTTTTCAGTGTCTAAATATTTAGTATTTTTAAAGGGTTCTCATTACATATGTGCTTCACTTGGTTCTTTTTAATATTCTTGCTGTACAAACATTCAGTACTTGTTCTAAAGTAAGATCTATATATCTACTCAGGCTGCATCTTATAGTTTTACTTCACATTTTTGTCTGTTATAAGTAATTCTTCAAATCGTTACATTCAGAAGACTGTGCTTTTTTGAATTAACTCACTCATGCTGTATTAAAGTAAATAGAGTTTGTCAGGCAGTCAGTATTTGCCTATGTACGCCTGCCAGGCTGTAGTGTAGTGGGAGGTGCTTTAGAGAAAGTGAACAAATGGGTGTTGAAGTAAGGAAATAGGAAGTGCAAGGTTGGAAGTAAGATGATAGGAAGTGAGGCAACTTGAGGGGGTGTTACTTATAGGAAGGTGTGAGGTGTGCTGGCTTCTTTTGTGTGAGTGTTAGGTGCACACACAGTGACCATATGCCTATGCTCATGCAACCAAGGGAGTGTGTGAGCAGACAGACTTGTCAGGAAATCATAAGAACACTGTGTAACCCCAGGCATTGAAAGAGGTCTGGGCCAAGATAGTAGCGCAGATCAAGGACTTATTCAAAATGTTGGCTGCACCAAGAGGGGAGAGGCCAAAGGAAGTACAACCCCTCTTGGGGTAGCCCAGTAAATGAACATTGAAGATGGGAAAAAGGAGAATTTGAATGAAAGAACAAGGGGCCAATGCAACATTGACAGTTACCTGTGCCTTGTATATAAGCAAAATTCTCCAGATTAAAATCCTCTAGAGGAAACACTCTCTATAGTATCCTACTTTTCATAGCTGCTCAAAGAGCTACCAGTTTGCACAGAGGGCAGCACCACTGTAGGTCATCTAATAGTATACTACTATACATTCTCACTTAGACCTTTAAGTGACTCTCCTGTTACTCCTCACCATCTACTAAGGATATTGTATAATGGATAGGTGCTTCCCTGTCATCTCTGTTTCAGGCTTGGTGGATATGGGCATCCCGAGGCAGTGTAGTAACTGCCTCATGTTCAGTAACAACCATTTAATTTTAGAACAGACAAACACAGTGTGTGAGAGATGTAGATACACAATGTCATTGGAAGCAAAGCTCTCACATACACTTACAAAAAATGCAAACCAGGTTGTTAGTGTTATACCCAAAACACTCACTACTAACATTAAGGAATAAGCATACAGACCCACATATACAGAGGTACTCACTTATAATCTACCCAAACCTCCAAGACCCCCTAAAGACATCTCAGAGGCCCCATGCACACTTAAAAAAGACAGCACCTCAACAACACATAACTCTGAAAATCATAGTAGCCCGGTTTCCAAGCCCATAAGGCAACACACCACACAGCAAAATATTCTAGTTATTGGGGATTCCATTGTAAGACATACTGATGTCCCCTTTACCAGGCTAAATAAGGAGAAGATCACAGTGAGCTGTCTGAAGCCAGCATCTGCCAGATCATGCATGCACTTAGGTGTTTAAACCACAAGTACCAGTATGACATAGTCATAATCCATATGGGTGCAAACGACCTAGGTCTTACCTCACTGGACTATATGAAGAGAGATATGATGGAGCTCTCTGAATATGTGTCCCAGGCAGGTATGAATCTAGTCTTGAGTAGCATCCTACCTTCATTAGTGAGGATGCCACAGTACCAGCAAAAAATTATTAATTTCAACAATTGGCTTAGTCACAACAAGGGGATCCAAATATCTTTTAGCCTGGGGAGCATACCTCTCAACTGCACAGATTTTCACAGAAATTCCAGAGTTTGGCCCATTTTTACATAAAATTTTGGTTTTCTGGCAAATTAGTGACAAATCATTAAAGACTGAAGTTAGAAAATAATGACAGACATTTGAGTTTCAGACTTCATGTGCTTCAGAAAATTCATGCTAATACAAATGCAGCATTAGCATTGTTGCCTCACAGCAAGAGGTTCTCCCATTCGATTCTCGGCTGGAGTGCGGGGAGTGCCTTCTTGGTGGAGTCTGCATGTCCTCCCCGCGGTTGGGTGGGCGTTCAAAAGACATGCATAAATGGGAGTGCCTTCGTTGAAGGTTGAACGTCAACCTGGCACCTCGGCATTCATGAAAATCTACTGCCAATCATTAGCAGACCGGAGTTCTGCTGTGGCGACCCCTAACCGGGAAAAGCCGAAAGACAACAGCAACAACAAAACCTGTTATTCTGTCAACTTTCTAAGTTTGTAAGAGCAATATTTAAAAACTGTCCCTATTTTTGGGCCTTTGTCCCACTTTTATTTATGGCTTTATCCTGATTTCTTGCTCAAAGAGGTTGAGAGGTATGCTGGGGAGACATGATTGACAAACCATGATACTTTGCCAGAGATGGTTTGCAGTTGTCACCACTTGGCTTCCAGAAACTGGCAAAGACTTTATCTATTCACATAGTGCCTTTTTAGGCCATGCAAGTTGTTAAATCCTCCAGCATAACAAAAATCACTCACAACTACCTAAAGGTACTGCTGCTCAATGTTAGGAATTTGAATAAAAAAAACTGCTCTCTCTGGAAGTACTTCTGACCCGGGAGAATGCAGACATATGTGTAGTCTTTTATACACTTTGATCCTACTGAGCTCAGTATTAAACAAGGGGAGGCGGTATCTCAGTGTTCATAAAGGACAAGTACACTGCTAGACTAGTCCAACAACATGACTTGCTTGAGCTGCTCTATGCCCATCCCTATCATATCCTTGCTAGCTACAGATCCCCTAACATGAGTCTGGAAAACCACAACTCCTACCTAAACCTACTGGAATCTCATAACATTCAGCCTAAAACCATACTTATGGGTGACTTCAACTATCCCTCCATAAACTGTGAGACTTATACAACCCATAATTTACTTGATCAGCGGTTTTTGGACTTCGCCAACACAAACACCCTGGGGCAACCAGTTAGCTTCCAAACTAGAAGTACAAATATCCCAAACCTAGTGCTCACGAACACTGGGGGATGCTGCTCCCTCCTGTGCTTAAACTCCTGTGTGGTATGATCTGACGACAAAATGATCTCCTTTAGTATTTAAACTAACCTAGAACCCCCATCAAACTCCAAACATTTAAACACTTTGCTAAGGCCAATTACCTCAAACTAAATGACAGCTTATAAATCTTCCAAGCTTCTATGAACTCAGATGACAGTGAGGCCCCTTCTGAGCTGTACAAAAAGCACCGTACAACCACATTCATAGCTGCATACAGGAGGCAGCACCTGTCCAAATCAAACCTATTATTAGTGTAAAAAAGAAACCACCCTGGTGGACCCCTAGCCAAAATAGACTATTCAACAAAAGGAAAAAAAAATATTCTCCAATGCGAAGAAGGAACAGACAAAACAGTACAAAAAGACACTCACCAGTCTAAATGAACAAATTAGATAGCTGGACAAATCTGGCAAAGCAAACTATGAGGCTAAGATAGCCTCCCAGATGAAAGATAACCATAAGACATTTTTCTTAATTTATGTTCATAACCTCAGGGGAAATGCTCAGCAATGTACCATGTTAATCATAAATGGCAACAATTACAGCCAGCCTGAAACTATAGCAAACCTGCTGGCTGACAAGTTCAGTTCAAACATCTCTCCCCATCACCTCCCACCACACCCAAAAAATAACCCCAACCATCCCCTACCAGTCATTATGTGGGAGCAGGTCATTACTGTGCTCACTAAAGCCAAAAACACAGCTTCCATAGTTCCCAACAACACTCCAGGATGCTTCTTAAATAACTTAAAACAGATTCTATTAGGGCCACTAGAAATCCTTTTTAACCACAGCTTACAGATGGGCTTTGTCCCAAAGGAATTGAGGACAGTCATCCCTCTGCACAAGGGGGGCCCATCAACTGACCCAGGGAACTAAAAATCCATGTTTGACCAGTCTTATCTGTAAGGCCATGGAGAGAATTATCATGGACCTGATCAATAATGACATAAGATCTCTCCAAACACTTGACCAGATCCAATTTTGCTTTTTCAAGGGGAGGTTTTGCCTGCTCAATCTGTTGAACTTCTTCAAGAAAGTCACCAGGGCCATGGATGTGGGTAAAATGGTACACATCACCTATCTAGATCTGGCCAAAGCTTTTGACACAATCCCCCACTTGAGTGTCATAGATAAACTTACTCAGTAGGGCATAAAGCCCTACATCATCAGATGGATAGCCAACTGGCTCAATGACAGGAATGTGTTATCCCGATAGGTGAATTCACTTCCGATAAGAAACCTATTACTAGTGGTGTTCGACGGGGCTCAGTGTTAGGACTCCTCCTGTTTGGTATATACTTCTCTGAAGTGAAGGCCAGTGTTGGAGAACTCTGGCTCAGCAAGTTTTCTGACTGCTGTAAACTTGAAGCAATCATTAAATCACCAGGCAATACTGACATCCTATAAACAGACCTAAAAATGACAAACAACTGGTGCCAAAATCATGGTCTGAGACTAAATGCTACAAACATGTAATCATATCCTTCAGTAAATCAGATATCCCTGCAAATTATAATATTAATAGCACACTGCTAAAAGTAGACCCAGTGGTGAAGGACCTAAGAACACAGATAGATAGTAACCTAAACATTGGCCACCAGGTAGCTACAGTAGTGAAGAAATCTTTCTGTGTAGCTCAACTTATAAGTAAAGGCATGGTATCAAGATCAAAGAAAGTTATAGTGCCATTGTACTCGGTCATGATCAGGCTCATAATCAAGTACAATGCTCCCTTCTGCATGTACCTAACCAGGCACTTATACCAAATGGAGTGGCCCCACAGGTTTCTCACAAAAAAAAAAAAAAAAAATACAAAGCGTAAGACACATGTCTTATGCAGACCAATTCAAGGCTGTCCTTTTACTCCATATCATATAGTATTTTGAGAGGTGACTTATGCCTGACCTACAGGGCATTCTCTGATCCAGCCCTGATGAAAATATTACATATGCACAAGAATAATTATACCAGAGTTACGCATTCCATGGACCTGAACCTTACTTGTGACTCTAACAGAACTTGCTGGAGAGACTGATTCAAATCCCAAAGGCTACCTTGTCTATGGAATAAACTTAACATTTTCAAAAAGCAAAGTCGATCCCTCTCTCCCTTCAAAAAGAATCTGGATAAATGGATGGGGCACCATAAATTCACTCCTGGGGTAATGTCCATATCCTTTATGGACAAAGGCAGTCTGTAAAATGACTCAGGGCTCCAACACCCAAAGATCCACTACTCTGATAATACCCCATCGTATATCTGAGGAATTATTTATTTATTTATTATTTATTTATTTATTGACATTTGTTAACCAGGTTGGTCCAACTGAGCTTGTGGCCCATTTTAAGTGGAGGCCTGAGGAGAAAAGCTCCAATTCATAGTCGGTTATCAGTAGTTTACAGTAATTAGAATATTTAAATCAGAAGAATTACAGAAAAATACATGTTAGCACAGGAAATTAAAGAAACAAAAATAGAGTGCATGCACAAAGGTAATACATATAAAGTTTATACAGAGAATAACAATAACAATATATTTACATATTTAGATAAGAATTTATCCATCAATATAATTGCTTGAGTTCAGGAAGTATCTGCATAGTACAGAAGTAGATGAAAGGGGATGAATTGTTTGGAAGTATATAAGGGGTATGGGGAGGTTAGGTTGAGTCTTGACAAGGGCAACATTTAGAGTTAAGTAGAAGAAGTTTGAGTTCATTTTTGAAGTGAGATGGGTGGGTGATGGAACGTATGTCAAGGGTTAGTTTGTTCCAAGCATGGACAATGGAGTATTTATAAAGAAGTTCACCTACTGTTTTTTTGGGTTGGTAGGTGTCTAGTAATTGCTGGTTTGAGGTACGGAGGATCCGAGTAGGGGAGTAGACAGAGCAAAAGAAGAGAGAGCTGGACATAATAAAGGTTTATAAAGAATGAAGTGTAACATTTGAAATTGTAATAGCAGTAGTTGTTGGGGGAGTTCAAGCCACTGGAGAGAGTTTAGGGCAAGGCAGTAATGTGCATTGTATGGAGAGTTTGTGATAAATCTAGCTATCGTATGGTAAGTTTGTTGAAGTTTGTTCAAGGTTGTGCCCTGAATGTTAGTAAGAACTGGGGCAGCAAATATTATGGGGGGAGGAAGGGTGCCTGAGCAAGGGAGAGTCTGGCATTAGGGGTTGGAAATTTTGTTATACACTGGAGTATGTGCAAGTTAAATTTGAGTTCATCATCGATGATGACTCCCAGGAGTTTTGTATGGGTTTCAGGCTGGATTATTGTATTGTTAGAGGATGTAATAGTAAAGGTGGATTTATGGTTAATAAGAAAACTGGGGAGAAAGAGCAAGATTTTAGTCTTCTTAGGGTTAAGGATCAGTAGATTATCAGATAACCACTGTTCAGTGGATAGAAAGGCATGTTGGGTTAGGGTATGGAGTTCAGAGATATTGTTAGAAATAGAGGTGAGGGTTGAGTCGTCAGCATATTGGATGAGGGAAGACTGTTTACAAAATGTCTAGAGATCACTGCTGAAGACATTGAACAGAAGAGGACCTAAGATGGAACCTTGTGGAACTCCGGTTGGGACAGGAATGAATGAAGAGAAGGATGAGAGCCATTTAACAGATTGCTGTCTGCAGAATAAGTAGCTGGAGAGCCAGGCAAGGGAAGTGGAAGATAGGTTGAGATTTGCGAGTGTGGATAGCATTAGGGGTAGAAGACTGTATCAAAAGCTTTGGATAGGTCTAGGAAGAGACAGGATATGAGTTTATTGTTATCTAGGGCCTCGGCAATGACGTGAGTAAAGGATGGGAGGGCAGTAGTTGTGCTGTGGTTAGGACAAAAGCCGTGCTGGATGGGAGTGAGAAGGTTATGGTGGAGAAGGTAGTTAAGGAGCTGTGAGTGAACACATTTTTCAAGAATCTCAGAGAGGAGGGAGAGGATGGCTATGGGTCAGTAGTTGGATGGATCTGTAGGGTTGCCTCCTTTATGCAGGGGAATAGTGAAGAAAGATTTCCATAGGGTAGGGACAGTAGATTCTTTAATTGATCTATTGATTAGAATAGATACAGGATAGGCAATAGATTCAGCAGCAAGTTTGAGGAAGGTAGGGGGTAGATCATCAGTGGAGGGAGAACAAGGTTTGAGCTTTAGCAGAAGAGATCTGATGTAGGAAGTAGGGACAGGGTGCAAGGAAAATAGATCTATGTTTGGAGTATTAGGAGGGGTTGGCAGAGAGGTTGTGCTACAGATGGAAGGTGTGAGTGTTTGGATGGTGTCAATAAAGTATTTATTGAGGTGGGTAGTAGTTTCTTGGGGGGGTGTATTGGGATATGGGCAGGGATGTGAGGGACAGCCAGGAGACAGAATCTTGTTGAGCATTGACCAAAACCTCCGAGGGTTGGATTTGCAATTGAGTTGAGCAGAGTTACAGTAGGACATTTTGTCTTTGTTAGTTTGTCTATTTGTAAGATTCCTTAGCTGTCTATATTTGTGTAAAAGGGTAAGTTCTTTTGTTTTTATCCAGGCTTTCCAAGCACTATTTCTTTTGTGCATGAGGGATCTAATTTCCTTGGAAAGCCAAGGTGCATAATTTGCTTTTATCTTAATCTTCCTTGATTGAGCAAGGGGGTTTAAGGTATTCAGGAAAATGCTATTAAACATACTAACTGCATCACTGAGAGGGATTTGTCTAAGGATGAACCAGTCTGTACTGGCAAGAATGAAGCTGAATTAGAAAGTGTTAAAATTAGAGAGTTTATGACAGTCTCTGTAAAGGTGGGGTTTGGGAGGTTGGGTGGAGTGTCTTAGCATAGAGGTGGAGAGATGATCACTAAGGGAGTCTGGTAAGGTAGTGGAGTTGCAGTAGTAGTGTGGGGAGTTTGTGAGAATCCAGTCAATAATGAAGCTGGATGATGAGTTTTTATGGAGGCGGGTGGGGGAAGACATCAGTTGATGGAAGCCATGTAGGTTGATACTGAGATGTGGAGAGTCAGTTGTAAGTTTGGACCAGTCTAAGTTGACATCTCCTAAGATGATGGTTTCATAGGGTATATTATGGGAAAACCAGAATACGATATTCTCTAGGATGGACAAATTACTCTTGGTGGGGAGATATAGATGGAGGCAACAGCAAATTTCTTATAAGGATTAAGATATAATATTTTCATATCCTGGGTATAATTGGCTAGACCCAGTGATCAGCTATGAACCTGTGAACCTTTGAACAGTGAAGCTCCAGCCGTCAGCAGGGCACAGCAGGATCCTTATTCTGGGCCATTCATTTCTGTACTAGGTTTCAAAATAAGCATTGCTAAGGCCTGCAGGAGTACATTTTGGACCTCACCCTTTAAAATGGAACATGATTTGGACTGGCTTTAGAATGGTCTATAACCAATTGTTACCCAAGTTAAGTGAGTGACAGTCAGCACTAGGCATTCCTAGGACTACTATAGTAAATTTGGAAAGGGGTAGTATAGGTAGAATACCTAAATAGAGGCTAATAGCACAGATAGTGAGGGATTGGATTGTGCTGAAAAAAGAAGTTATGTACCTACCATAACGTTCCATGTTAGTTGTCTTCATCTCACCTTCTTCTTGCTGGTTGGGATCGGAGCCGATCCTCGGCTCTGACTCAGCCATCTTCTATAGCTCGAGAGCTGTTTACTGGCTCGAGGCTACCCCTTATCCCATGATGCCTAGCGCTAGCTACCCAGATCTTGTTTGTAATAGCTAACCCCAGACTTAACCAGAGAAACAACTTACCCAGGAACAGGTTGAGCATACTATCATACTCTCTAAGCCAGTAGAGGAACAAACCAGAGAATACTCAGCCAGTGAAACCAAAACACCTCTCGATCCAATAGGACAGGGGGATGAAGGGTGGGACATAAGAAGAAGGTGAGATGAAGACAACTAACATGGAACGTTATGGTAGGTACATAACTTCTTTATGTTAAGTTGTCTATCTTGCCTTCATTCTTGCTGGTTGGGACAGCGTCCCTAGCACCTACAATCCTGGGTGGCTCATTGGAACAGACTCTTTAGAACAGTGGAACCAAAGTCAGCTCTGCTCCTGGAGACCATATCTAGTTTGTAATGAGAAATAAAAGTATGAGGATTTGCCCACGTGGCAGCTGCACAAATAGAATACATGGGCAACCTAGATTGGAAGGCTACAGAGGTGGCCAAAGCCCTAGTAGAATGACCTTTCGGTTTGATAAGCAAGTCTTTGTTTCTCAATTGATAAATGAAGGTAATAATGTGAGACAACCACCTGGATAAGGTCACTTTGGAAACTGGAAGACCTTGTTTGCCTAGAGCATAGGAAAGGAATAGTTGGTCAGACTTCCTTGTATTCTTGATCCTATGCAAGTAAAAACGCAATTGTCTATGAACGTCCAATTAGTGTAATTTGTATTCTGCCTTGTTGGTGTGGTTAGGGAAAAACACAGGAAGGTCTATAGATTGGTTTAAATTATTTGCTGAGCATACTTTTGGAAGGAAATATGGATTAGTCCTCAGAGCAACCCTATCCTTATGTAAAACCAAGTATGGAGGACGAACACATAGTGCCTGAAGTTCAGAGATGCATCTGGCTGATGTAATAGCCACCAGAAAGAGTGTTTTCCGAGATAGGAATTTAATTGAGCAGGACGCTGCAGGTTCAAAGGGGGGCATAATTAGAGAGGTTAGTACTAAATTAAGGTCTCAAGGAGGAGGGGGATCTCTCACTGGAGGTCTAAGGAGAGAAGTCCCTCTTAGAAAGGCTTTACAGAGCTTATGAGACATAATGTTTGAATTAGACAACCCAACATGAAAGTTAGAAATGGCTGCCAATTGAACCCTGATTGTAGCAGAAACAGACCCAGAATGAAAGAGTTGTGCTAGGAACTCCAAAATTTCGTGGACTGGGGCTGAAAAAGGATCTATGTTCCTAGCCTCTGCCTAACAAGAAAAACGTTTCCATTTACTAGCATAAGTTTTTCTAGTCGTGGACTTGTGGAGGACACAATAATCTCACGCATGGCCAGGGAAATGCTGGGAAGCCTGGCTAGGGTTGGAATTGGTGCAACCAAGCTGTGAGCTGGAGTGTTTGAAGGGATCGATGCAACCTGCCTGATTGATGAATCAGTAAGTCTGGAATGGGATCCAGAGTCCAGGGCTGCTCGAGAAGGTAATGATGCAGGAATGGAAACCATATCTGTCGAGGCCAGTAGGGGGCAATGAGGATCATTTTGCAACCCAATGATATAGCTTTCTGTTTGAGCTTCGGTATCAGGGGAAACGGAGGGAAGGCATAAAGTAGTCCCTGAGGCCAATCGTGGATTAGAGCGTCTCTGGGAGAGTGACCTGGAAGCAGAAGAATGGAGAAGTAGTTGCTGCATTTGCTGTTGAAGGGGGTGGAAAAAAGATCGCAGCAAGGCTGTTCCCATTTGCAGAAGATCAGATCTGCAACTACCTGATTCAGAGACCACTCGTGAGGCATGAGAATAGCTCTGCTGAGCCTGTCCTCTACGATGTTGGACCTCCCAGGGATGTGCATTGCAATCAGAAATCGTTGGCAGGAAATCGCCCACTGCCAGAGTCTGAGTGCTTCTCAACATAGGGGATAGGACCTGGTTCCGCCCTGCTTGTTGATGTACCACACCACTGACATGTTGTCCGTTTGAAATGCAATGGTCCCAGAAGGGAGAGAGTCCTGAAGAGCTTGCAATGCTAGGAGCACGGCTCTCATTTCGAGGACGTTTATATGCAGAGGGAAGAGAAGAACTTTCTAATTAAAACGAGTTCTAAGAGGGAAGGGAGGACTACAAAAAAATACACTTAACTACCACAACAAGTATAAAACTAAAAGTTAATAATACCCACTAAGAAAAAAGATTATTTCACAGAAAAAAGTTCTATAATAAAGTCAATACAAGCCTGAGCCAGAAAAATGACACCTCGCAGCTGAAGCAGCAAATGAGAGCTGGGTAGCTAGTGCTAGGCATCATGGGATAAGGGGTAGCATCGAGCCAGTAAACAGCTCTCGAGCTATAGAAGATGGCCAAGTCGGAACCAAGGATCGGCTCCGATCCCAACCAGCAAGAACGAAGGCGAGATAGACAACTTAACATCAAATGTTTCTTGAGGTTATACTGGTTTGATCTGAGATATTTCCTAAACTAGAGTTGAGAGTAGTTGTTAGTTTTAAAGGCATGGAAATAGCTAGGCTCTTTGTCAGTGAAGAGTACTGGGGCAGCTCCTCCTTTGGATTCTGATGTGCTACATCACTGGGACACTGCTGACAGGGATCCTGCATGGCACAAGTCAGACTGTATTCACTTGAGTGATATTAGGCTACATTTGTTTTATACATATTGTGTTTTATATGGATAATGCAAGGTTTAGAGGAGGGAGCTTAGGTTGTTTTCTTACTGGTTTTGAGGATTTCAGGGGGAAGGGTGAGCAGCTGGTGGATGGTGTAAGAGGGGTCCACTTCAGTGAAGAGAAAACCCTCTTCTCCCCCTTTCTTTCCTTTGAGTTGATTGCTTAAGTTAGGGTGAGTAATGGTGTACTGCTCCAGGTTGTTGATTCATTTTGCAGTGAGCAATATGCACTACACTGCTTGTAAAAGTTCTGTTGTCTAAGTGCTTGCAGCACTGCCAAAATAATTGTTGTTTTTTATAACTCTTGTGATGTAATGTTTTACGCCCATTTTGTTATATGTGTTTATATGAAACATGTATTTGTTGATAAAGCTAATTGTAATGTTTAGTGAGTTGGGGGCAGAAGTACGAGGACATAATCATATTGCATCCAAGTGAAAAGGCTATCCCTTTCTTGGATAATAGTTTGTTTGTATTATAGAGAGATTCATCCTTACTATGTTTAAAAATTTTCTTTTCTTGCTGATCACATGGACATTACACAATGGCATCCACTTAAAATTCCAACATAAAGATGTAGATTTTATTTAAGAATTAGTGCTACAGAGATAAATCCAACATTACCTCACATAAATGACATCGGTAGTTGCATGGAAACACACAATGTGTCTACAGAAGCAAAAGGTATTAACTTATTATTTTATTCCTGCAATTAATGAGAAAGCTAAAACAAATTTCTACTGAAAACATGGCGCCATCTATTTAAATCAATCCAAACAATACTAGAGTAAACATCTCTGTATAAAACTGCAAGTAACATGCTTGTCCTGCATGTTAGAGCACACCAAAAGAAATACAAATAAAAAAAAACCTGAAAAAAGTGTAACCCGAGAGAGATTAGTATTTATTTTAGTGTTCTTGTCTAACAATGTAAGATAGATTTCATCAGAAATAGAACAACATATTAAACTACACAATTAAATAACTTATCAGCCCCTTATTGCAATCATATGCCTTTGTCACAATTACAACAACAATGATCTGTTTCTACATACAAATATGATAAAGTAAAATACATGACATTGACTCATTAAAACTTATACAACACATAATGTTAGTCAATAACTTGATAACTTCATTCTGCAATTTTTGGCAAATATCTGATGCTTATCATGGCATTCAAATAATTTGTCTGCCTGAATTAACAATTGCCACCTCATTTCCATACTCTCAAATTTATTAAAAAAAAATCACCTTCCCTTAAATCTCCATCTTCATGATCAGCTACAAAGAACATTATTTTTAAAATCTAACACAAAGTATAGAATGTTTACATAATACATTTTTGATTTTAATAGCATATATATATGTTCCAAAATATCTCTCAACTGTTCATATTTTTGCAGATTGTCCAGATTTTTGTCTGTTATTCATAAAATTTGTGATTTTCTGGCAACTCACAGAGTACTGAAGTCATAAAATCATGACATATATTTGGGTTTTAGACTTCATATCCTCCAGAAAAGACATGCTAACACAGATCCTATTATTGTAGTAACTTTCTAAACTTATAAGAGCAATATTTAAAATCTGTCCCTATGTTTGAGTCTTTGTCCCCCCCCCCCAATATTTTAGTCTTTGTCTGGTTTTCTTGCTCTTAGACAACAACCTAATCATCATACCTACATAAAAAGCATAGCATATGGAATATACTGCTATATATATTATAGGTTCATAGGTTGGTACTAGGCTATCAGCCCTAGGGCCTATACAAGCCTAGCCATAACAATTCTCTGGCTATTTCTTCCCACACTATTTATTCCCTGGACCCCTGTCTAGCAAAGTGACTGACATGATCCCCAGGGTGAATTTCCTTTCTCCCATCCAGTCGTCAAGGTTCCTTTTGAAGAGGGCTAAAGAGGTGCTCTGCTTGACATGTATGGGCAGTCTATTCCAGAGTCTGGAGAGTCTCTGGGTCAGGAACCTATCCCTCCAGCATGTTTTGTTTACTGTGATGACAAGGTTTAGATCCCTGCAGCGTGTAGCTCTGAGGGATTGGGATTTCTTTAAGTGTAGCATGTCCAACAGCTCTGGGTATGACATGGCCTTGTATGTTAAGCACAGATCGCCTCTGAGTAGACGATATGCGACAGAGTAAAGTATAGCTGGAGTTTTTTAAGGCGGTCAGCACAGGGCATCTGCTTTAGGCCTGTGATTCTTTTAGTGAGGCATTTCTGCGGCCTTTCCAGTTGTTGCAGGTGTCTTGAGAGGTGCATACCAAATGGGGCATTGTATTCTATAATGGGTCTAATTAAGGATGAGTACAGTGGGACAATTTTCCCAAAGGGGATAACTATACATTTCTTGGCATTGAGCTTGAGCCCATGGCTCTGGCACCAAGCATCTGTTTCTGTAAGGCCCTTTTGTAGAGTATCCACATAATTTGGAGACTCAGTAATGGCTCCCAGTTTGCAGTCATCTGCGAACTTTGTCAGCCAGAGTCCCTTAGTACTGGCCTGTACATCAGAGAAGTAGATGCCAAACAAGAGTGGTCCCAGGACTGAACCCTGAGGTACTCCACTTGTCACTTGTCTGGTGCTAGATTTGGAGTCAGCTACTTTTACAGTGTGGGTTCTGTCAGCAAGCCAGTTGGCAACCCATCGAGTGACATAGGGATTAACACCCTGCTTAGTAAGTTTATCTATGATTCCAGAGTGGGGGATGGTGTCAAAGGCCTTGGCAAGGTCCAGATAGCCTGTGTGGACCACCTTACCCTCATCCACGGCTCTGGAGACTGATTCAAAGAAGTCAATCAGGTTCAGGAGACAAGATTGGCCCTTCACAAATGCAAACTGGGTGGGGTCCAGTGTTTGAAGGTTGCCAATGTCTTTGTTTATAAGTTCCATGATAATATGTTCCATGGCCTTGCAGATCAGGCTCGTCAGACTGATGGGGCAGTAGTTCCCGGGATCCAAGGTGGATCCCCCCTTGTGGAGTGGGATAACTGTAGCTGTGCACCACTCAGTGGGCATGAAGCCTGAGGTGAGGCTATGATTAAACATGACACTTAGGTGAGGTGCCAGTTCATTTTGTACTTCATGTAGTACACAGCCCGGGATGTCATCTGGTCCCATGGATGCTGTATTCTTAGCTTTGGAGAGTGCATTTTTTACCTGTGTGGCCATTATTACCGGAATTTGGCAATCTTCCAGTATTGAGATGGGCCATTTAGGGGGTGAGAGGGGGGTGAAGTTGGCACTGAATCGATCTGCCAGATATTGGCAATATCCTTGGGATCAGTATATTTAATGCCATTCTGTTGTAGCTCAAAGCAGATCTGAGCATTGCCATTTAGATTCTTGACATAGTTATAGAATGCCTTGTGGTTGTCTTTGGAATCTTTGGCAATTTTATTTTCGTAATTAGCTTTGGAGGATTTTATGAGGGATCTCAGCTTCTTACTGAGGCTGGTAAGGGAGTTTTTTGCATTCTGGGATTGTCCTCTTTTCTGCAACAGTTTCTTGCTTTTGTTGTAAAGTTTGTTTATGGCTGGATCCCCTTTGAATGACACCACAAGCTTAGACAATTGTTGAAGTCAGTCATTTTGTCCTTATATTGTGGTATCATTCTGGGCGAAGGCAGGATGCTACTCAGGGCTAGGGTCATACCTGCCTGGGCCACATGATCTGAGAGCTCCCTCATGTCTCTTTTCATGTAGTCCAGGGAGGTACGTCTCAAGTCATTCACTCCAACATGGACAATGACAGAGTCATATTTGTACTTGTTGTGGGGTGACTTGAGTGCAAGTGTTATGTGGCGGATCCTGGCACCCAACAGACAGCTAGCTGACTGTAATTTTCTCCTTGTTCAGCTTGGTGAGTGAGACATCAGTGTGCCTGACTATAGAGTCACCTATGACTAAAGTGTTAGGTACATTGTCTTGCCTTAGGGGCTGTTGCTGGGTGGCACACTGGTGTTGTGAGCTATGTGACACTTTGGTTGTGATTGGTGTTTTCATTTCAGCTTCGGAGGTCCTTGTTGCTTGGGCAGGTTACAGTTAAGGCCCATCCACATATCTGGATTTAGTGTTGCTATGTGTGGGTGTTGGTGGTGTGGGTTTAGAAAGGCTATGTGTTGCTTGAGGTGTAGTGCGGGTAGTCTTATCCCCTTAGATTTACATGTGTAATGGATCCTACTACTCAAATTTCCTTCATAAATATATCAACACACATTACAATATCCACATTTAAATATACCCTTTGTTTATTTGTTAGCCATCCATTAATTCTGGAATTAATCTTTTCAAGCAAAAACTTTGACAAAGTACACTTCTTGAAACAAAGTTAGGCTTCTCACCCACTATTCTTATTATATCCTGATTTCCTTTAAAATGTTTCAGTTGTTCCTAATAACATTAACCCCCTTAATTACTTTTGAATCTACTGAAGTGGCAGGAGTTAAAGCTCTATTTTTCTTAAGGCTCCCACACATAAAGTTGTCCATAGCATGTGTCAGGGTGTTGTTACAGTTCTTATTTTGTATATCTTCATTCGCAGTAGGAGGGTACTTTAATTTTCTATTCACAAAAATACCTTCCGCCACCTTCTTTAACATTTATTCTCAATAACATCTATATATAAACATCTATATAAAAATATCTAGCTCTTCTTTAAACGTCTTATCATCTGTTATTAGTCTAGATGCTTTAATCATTTGGCCATTGGGTATATTCTTTTTCTTCATAAAATGGGGTGGGCACATTTATAATGCAGATAGTTGTTAACAAACAAATTTCTTGTAGTTGGCACCCTTATCATGATCTCACTTGACTGTAACATCTAAAACAATTAACAGTATCTCCCTTGTCACTTAACCTAGATGATAAAAGGATAACACTTTTGTTTAAACTCATTAAAAATAATTTATCAAACTGACACATCCTTTCTAAATGAAAAAAATATCTACAAATCTGTAAAATATTACCTAATCTAACAATCTAATTTTGTTTTATATACTAGCCTCCCACCAGCCTAACACTAAATTGACACAGGCTGGTGCTGCCATAGCACCCATCGCAACTCCTCTATTCTCTTTGAAAAATTTGGAGTTAAAAACAAAGCAGTTATTCTTCAAAAAATATCTTCCAGTGTACAGCAAACATTACTGTGGACATTATTCATAACAGTTTTGTGAGATAAAAACCTTTTAACTATTCAGTATCCTCATCATTAGGTATACTAGTAACTAATGAGAAAATATCAACTTAACATACATTCACTCCCCATAAGTACATAATAGGTTCATAGGTTCATAACGGGTTACTAGGCTAACGGCCCTAGAGCTTTTACAAGCCTAGCCATATTTATCCCAAGTTGCCCTTATTGTCAGTGGTTAGGTGAGTGAAGTTCACAGATGTAAGAGTCTATGGTAGTTAATGCCGACTTTCTCTGTCCAGAAGGGACATGGACACCACCCCTGGAGTGAATTTGCAGTCACCCTGCCATTGATCTACGTTGCATTTGAAGAGGATCAGGGAGGGGTCTGTTTCACATGAACTGGAAGATTGTTCCAGAGAAGTGGCAGTCACTTGGAGATGTATCTATCTCTCCAGCATGACCTGTTCATATCAGAGGCTACATTAAGATCCCCGGAGGGAGTGACCCTCCTTCAGTTTTATTTATGAATGTGTAACATTTCCATCATGAATGGGTCAGAGACTACCCCATAAGCCAGGCACAGATCACCCCTTAGTAACCTGTAGGAGACAGAATACAGTGACAGGGCTTTCAGTCTTTCCTTGTAAGACTTGTTTTGTGTACCCTGTAATTTCTTGGTGAGAAACCTCTGTGGTCTCTCCAGTTATTGCAGATGTCTGGTGAGGTACATGCAAAAGGGAGCATTGTACTCAATTATTGGTCTGATGACGGCTGAGTATAATGGAATTATAACTTCCTTAGAGCTAGATGAAATGCCCTTACTTATAAGATGTGCCGCATAGAAGGATTTCGTTACAACTGTGGATATGTGGTGGTCAAAGTTCAGATTGCTATCAACCTGAGTACCCAGATCACATACCGCTGGTCCACACTTAAGGGGTTGCTGTCAATAATGTAATTAGCAGAGATGTTGGCTTTCCCAAAGGGAATAATAATGTATTTTTTGCATTTAATTTTAATCCGTGGCTTTAGCACCAATCATTTGTCTACGTTAACCATGTCTGCAGTATATTAACATCGTTGGAGACTCAAGGACTGCTTCCAGTTTGCAATTGTCAGCAAACCTGGTCAGTCATGGGCCATCAAAGTTTACCTGTATTTCTGAGAAATACATTCCAAACAGTAAGGGGCCCAGCACAGAACCCTGTGGTATGCCACTAGTGACTGGTCTTTTGCTAGAGGTAAAGTCACCCACCTTGACAGTATGTGTCCTGTTGGTGAGCCAGTTGACTACCCATCTGGTAATGTAGGGGTTAATTCCCAATTGGGAGAGTTTCTCTATAATATCTTAGTGGGGGATTGTGTCAAATGCCTTGGCTAGGTCAAGATGGGTGGTATGTACTGTCTTTTCCTTGTTCAGGGCCTTGGTGACTTTCTTGAAGAAGTCAACCAAGTTTAACAGGGATGATCTACCTTTAATGAATCTGAACCTGGTTGGGTCCAGAGTTTGGAGATTGCCTATGTCCTTGTTAGTAAAGTCCATATCAATTCTTCCCATGGCCTTGCAGATGAGGCTAGTCAGGCTTATGGGCCTATAATTCCCAGGGTTGGTTGATGGTCCCCCTTTGTGCAGAGGGATTACTGTTGCTATCCTCCATTCTACGGGAACATGGCCAGTTCTCAGGCTGTGGTTAAACAGGGATCCAAGTGTGTCTGCTAGGTCATGTTTAAACTTGTTTAAAAGGCAACCTGGTTTGTTGTCTGGTGCATTGATGCTGTGTTTTTGACCTTGGAAAGCACCAAGATGACCTGTTCTCATGAAATAATAAGCTGAGGAATGGTGGCAGGTATACCTTTGGGGATGACTGGAGGGGATGGAAGGGTGAAGTTTGCTCCAAATCTGTCAGCTTGCAGGTTAGCTATTACCTCCAGTTGAGTATGAGTGGTGCCATCCACAACCAGTTCAGCGCAAAACTTGGTATTCCCTTTAAGATTTCTGACATAGTTAAAGAATGCCTTGTGATTATCCTTAGGCAGGGAGGCTATTATTGCTTTGTAATTAGCTTTGGAGGACTTGACAAAATCTCTTATTTGTTTGTTTAAGCTAGAAAGGCATTAGTTTCATTGTTGTACAGCCTCTCTATACTAAGGGTTCACCAGGGTGGTTTGCTTTTTTTGGCAAGACCTGGTTTTAATCCGGTCAGGTACAGACAATTCTATACAACTGCCTAAGTGGTTATACAGGGAACTGATGCACTCCTCTGCATAGGAGTCCATGTTATCTGCATTCATGGGGCCTTTGAAACATCTTATACCATCACTTAGTAGGAGGTCATTTGTCTTAGAAAAATTCTTAAGCATTTTTGAGCTTGATGGGGTATCTGGTCTTATAATTACATTGAATGAGACTGATTTATGGTCCAATCTTACCAGGGAGGACATCACACGAGGGGGACAATGCTCTCCCATGTTAGTGAGTACTATGTCATGTAATTTGTTCAAAAATATCCCAGTAATTTCAAATGTAAGACTTCAAATTATGTATCAATTGTTGGGTTGAAGTATAGCGTCCAAATACATCAACATTCATTCATGTGCTGCAACAACAGGTCTAAAAGTCAGATTCCTGACATTCTTATGAAGTTTCAGGATACCAAATATTGTCCCTACTCTAGTTTTTTACATACAAAATGGTAAGTGGTAATTATTCATATAATGATTCTAACAAAACATCATTCAATTTATAATGGCAAGCATTTATATCATAAACATTGATAATTTTATAATCATCCTGATTATTTAACAATTTTCCAAGCCTGCATTGTCAACAGACATGCTGACCATGGCACCCCATTTATCTGCCTTCATCAAATGGACTTTGTTCATATTTTTTAATTGTTTTGCTCATATTTTTAAATTGCTTAACTGTTTCTGTTTCCTTTTTGATTAAATTATAATGAGGAAAAACAGCTTTGTTACTTACTTTTTGCTGAATTTCTTTTTCACATACTGTAAAAAAAGTATTTATGGTAGGAACCAAGGGTGGACTATATTCACTAGGTTTATGCAGAATATAAATAGTGGTACAAACATTTTTAAGTAAATACTCTACATTTAATTTCCTAGTGAACAACCTCAGTTCAACCAATGAAGCCACTAAGTTGACTCTGTTTGTCAGAACAAAAGAAAAGCCATAATTTAAAACAGTCTTTTCTTAAAAAAAAAAAAAACAATAGTTTTTAACAACAGTTAAATTGTAAATCTGTGTAAGTGGACCACTGTTTTCTGAGCAAGACTCTGATATTTCCTGTGACCACAGCCTGTTCCTAGGCTACTACCATGCCTCCTTCCCTGTCCATTGACACCTCTCATCCACATGGTATTTTTTATACTTCTCATCTGACAGTATTGTTTACATTTCTCATCCACATGGTATTATTTATACTTCTCATCTGACACTATTGTTTACATTTCTCATTTGCATAGTTTTGTTTATACTTCTCATCTCACAGTATCATTTACATTTCTCATCTGCATGGTATTGTTTATACTTCTCATCTGGCAGTATTGTTTACATTTATCATCCACATGGTATTGTTTATACTTCTCATCTGACTGTATTGTTTACATTTCTCATCCATATGGTATTGTTTATACGTCTCATCTGACACTATTGTTTAAATTTCTCATTTGCATGGCATTGTTTATACTTCTCATCTGACAGTATTGTTTACATTTCTCATCTGCATGGTATTGTTTATACTTCTCATCTGACAGTATTGCTTACATTTCTCATCCACATGGTATTGTTTATACTTCTCATCTGACAGTATTGTTTACATTTCTAAATCACATGGTATTATTTATACTTCTCATCTGACAGTATTGTTTACATTTCTAATTCACATGGTATTGTTTATCTGACACTATTGTTTACATTTCTCATCTGCATGGTATTGTTTATACTTCTCATCTGATAGTATTGTTTACATTTCTCATCCACATGGTATTGTTTATACTTCTCATCTCACAGTATTGTTTATATTTCTCATCCACATGATATTGTTTATACTTTTCATCTGACACTATTGTTTACATTTCTCATCCACATGGTATTGTTTATACTTTTCATCTGACACTGTTGTTTACATTTCTCATTTGCATGGTATTGTTTATACTTCTCATCTGACAGTATTGTTTACATTTCTAATCCACATGGTATTGTTTATACTTCTCATCTCACAGTATTGCTAAGATTTCTCATCCACATGGTAGTGTTTATACTTCTCATCTGACACCATTGTTTACATTTCTCATCCACATGGTATTGTTTATACTTTTCATCTGACACTGTTGTTTACATTTCTCATCTGCATGGTATTGTTTATACTTCTCATCTGACAGTATTGTTTACATTTCTCATCCACATGGTATTGTTTATACTTCTCATCTGACAGTATTGTTTACATTTCTCATCCACATGGTATTGTTTCCCTTTTCCTGTATTTCCACCACATTGCTGTAAAGGTGATCAATGTGTACTTTCTCTGATATGAGGCGCAATCTCTTTGGTGGAATTAAGACCCGTCCTTCCACTAAAACAATATATCTGGCCAACCGTCAAATCCAAATTGTTTTTAGTAGCAGAAGAATTGCTTTTACTGCACAAATCATCGGTGAACATGGGAGTTAGATACGCTGTATTATTAGCATAAGCATCCACATTCCTTTTAATTTTTTTCTTCCTTGTGGCAACTGATTTACATTCCTACCATTGCTCGCAATTATCATGTCATACTCATATTTAAAATGAAAAAAGTATGAAGCATTCTTAATCTGGCAATCTAGCTCTTTAATTTCATCTCATAAATCCATCATAAGTCTCTTGTAATGTTTAATGAGAATGTTTATCAAACTGCAAATTATTTAATCGAAAAAATCTTTGAGTTTGCTGAAAAGCATGTCCCCCGCCTTAATACCATTTGGGATTTAAATATATGTAACCCTTTAGGGACAATTTTCAGCATCAAACCCTGTTCAAAACAATAAATTGTCATATATTTACATTGCAACAATTTTTTTTCTCTAAGACTTTGATGTCCTTCAACACATGCTGAGTCTTCCACGCCAAATGGGTTTAATGGTTTCTTTAAATAGTCTGTCATGGAACAAGTCATTGAATTGCCTTCATTATTAGAAACTTATACTAGTCTGTATGTCATTTTCAGTTACCTATAAAATAGTAGATGAAGAAAGAAACAAATCCTGTGAAGGCATCTGTAACGCTCCAATATCTTTGGTATCGGTCACCGATAACTCTGAAATAGAACACTGTATTGCAGAAATTGCTTGATTTAAGGCATTGAGATTATTTAAAACCATATTTAAGCTATCCAGTAAGGTGTGTAAAGTTAACCTTGTTAAGGAGATAGACTTCCCTCTCACTCATGAGCCAAACACAAAAAACAACTGAAGCAGTGGCAAATGGTCCAAGCATTATACCAAGAACACAAATAAAAAATACTTGAAAAAACTGTAGCCTGGAAGAGATTAGCATTTATTTAAGTGCTTCCATCTAACAATATAACATAGAAATAATCAGAAACAGCACACCATGAAAAACTGCACACTTCAATAATCTATCAGCCTCTTATCACAATCACAAGACTTTGTCATAGGTAGAAGAACAGTGAATTGTTTATATATACAAATAGGATAAAATAAAGTAAATATATACCACATTCCCTCTTTAAAATATATGCAGATGACACCAAAACAAATGAAGTGGCACAAATGAATTTAACAGATGTACTATGAAAGCATCAATAGATAGATGGTGTATCTGTAGTCTGTCTCTAGAGACCTAAATGAAGGAAAACAAATATGACAACAAAATTTCTCTGCACCTCGTTATTATCATTATAGCTGCTAATTAATGATGTCTGCTGACTTTAAAATGAATACAAGATGCCTAACCTTAACACATATTCACCATTCTCATCTTATTCTACACTCACTATGGTTCCACTTTATGAAATAACTAAACCAACAAATTGTTGCCAACACTATTGTGTGGCTTTATTGTGCAAGTGTCACCATATACAAAGTCATTTGGATGTATAACACATTGGTACCCCATCCCTGACCTGTTGCATCAGCAGGAAGATGTGGAATATGCAACCACATAATTTTAAAAGTTAGGATGTTCCTTTTTTAAATAATGTCACAGCACAATTGCAAGAAAGCACACTCACCTTTGGTACAAGAAGATAAGAAGGCTGTGTGTTCTATTCTCACACCAGGAAGTTGAATTAATTTTCTAATACTAACACTGCAGTATAGCATAAGGAAGGTGCTGTACTCTGAATGTGTCATCTTTTGCATGTGACTTTAAATTGTGGCCCCATCTATCTGAATGGTTGGTAGGTAAATTATACCATGTCACTTACTGAAAAATGAGTTGGGATTCTCTATTTTTCATTTTCATATTCATTCTTTACATATTATTTGAAAGAAAGAAAGCATATACACAAAATGTATTTTTATATATATATATATATATATATATATATATATATATATATATATATATATATATATATATATATATATACATGGGTTACCTTTAGTTAATCGACAGCCCAATACATCGAAACCAATTTCGCCGACACGGCAAAACATCGACAACGGGAGAGCAGACATTTCCCACACGATAAGTAACCGTTTGGCCATCCCGAATTCAATAACTACCAGTAAAACAAACTCACCGATGTGGCAGGCTATGCCCCCCATCCCCCCTATGTGGGCAGCTTCGCCCCCCCACACCCCTTTCATAAATATTCCAACTCAGAGACTGCACTGCCGCGGGGGCAAAGTTCAGGTTGATGGCCAAAGGGCAAAGTTCAGGTTGATGGCCAAATGGTTACTTACCGTGTGGGAAACATTGGCACTCCCATTGTTGATGTTCTGCCGTGTCAGTGAAGTTGATTTTGATGGAGTGGGCTGTCAATGAACTAAAGGTAACCCATATATATAAAAATGTTTATATATTATATATATATAAATTTTGTAAATATTTATATGGCATTTGTATATCAAACGGATTTGCACATATGCTTCTGTTGAAAATGTATTTGTGAGGTTTGCTTATGTTAAAATGCATCAACAGTGCACCCTGCTGGAATGAAATGAAATGTACATGTATTATGAACTAAATGTATATGTTTTAATAGGGTACACTGGAACAGCACAGCTTTACCACCTAGCTTACTTTAAGAAAAATAAGGGGAAATGTAAATGAACTGTTAAACCAATAAAACAGCAACCCACAGTGCTGAATAGAACTGGAGACAGTGGGACTGGAAGAAGCCTTTGTTCATTAGCTCAGCAAAATGAGGGGAATACCCAGGCACTGCCATAAACATTTAGATGTGCATTGCAGCCATCTATGCTAAATTCCTGTCTCAGCTTCAAAGGGGAATACTGTGGGAACCTAGAGTCATGTGACCAGATGAGGTAATTCTGCAAGCCATCTTAGATATTATATTGTACAGGGAGTAATCTCAGAGTATTGAGTATTCTGTTTTTGGAAAACCTGACTAGAAAGACTGCTTAAGTGCCTTGCTGTCTATCAAGTAGGTTATTAGGGACTAGTGATTCTCCTAGAAACAGTCAGGAATATAGTGAAGCTTAGTTAAGAGATTGCTTTTTCTTTATTTGTATGAGCCTGTCCATCAATATTTTCAATATTTCCTGTGATTTGAACTCTGTGTTTACTGTGAGTATATATTCAATATTTTATGTTATTTTATTATTTATTATTAAATATATTTAAAACCTTCATTAATAGTCACATCCAAAATTAATTCCTCAAAAATGTTTTCTTCTCTTTGGGAAATATATACCCATATACACATATAAATCTGGAATATTCTCCTTCTGCTAACAAATCTATCACAACTAAGACTCTACAACTATCAAATCCAACGTACTCACATCATCCATCCCCCAGAATACAGAAACCCATAAACATATAAAAAACACAAAACTCCACAATTTCTTACCACCACTCTTTCTCTGTCTGCCTTCTTTCATTCTGATTTATCAGACATGTAGCTAGTAAAACAAAAATATCCTGATTATACTTAGCACACCATTCCAACACACATAACCTCCCTGCATTGATTTCATACCAGGAGGGCTACACATTTCCAAAGAGACCAGGAACTGTAGCTACCGGCATTTTGGAGGGGGGTCAATATTGATTGGCTGAAAATAGTCATGTGATTGACAACAGCAGATATATAGTCATATGCAAAAAAGGAGGAAGAGAATCTTTTTGAATTGTGTTCTGATGACATCCCTTAAAATACAAGGGGCCAAAGCGTCATTTTGAGGAAAAGGACTTAAAATTCCAAATCGCTAAATAAAGGTGTTTGACTTTTTGTCTGGGTTATGGTTCCACAGAGTGTTTGCTACAAAAAAAAAACATTGTTTTTCATTTGATTATTGAACCTTCTTGCATAACACTTTATGCAATTACATTGACAGAAATTATCCTAGAATGTTTATTTTCATTTCTTTTTAAAATTCGAAGGAGAATATTTCTTTTCCCAACCAAATTTTTCTTATACATACGTTCCCTTGGTACTTCCATTTTTTCTTCTGCTTCCCATTCTTCCCCTAAAATCTCTAACATATTTTCAGAGACTACCTCTTCTTCCTGTAATCCTATCTGTATATCTTCCAAACGTATATAGTTCCCTCTTCCTCCCATTTAGTATTACTTTCTTCCACTTCCTCTCCCATATCTTAAACTTCAACATCAACAACCTCTCCTTCTTTATTTTGCTCTACCTTAACCTCTCCATCTTCAAAATCAAACCAAAAGTGACTTTTTTCTTATACTTTCTACATTCCATTTGACAAGCCTGTGTAAAATGTCCACTTTCTCAGCATTGCTGACAATGTCTTTTATAACACTGACTAATTAAGTGAGATGTAACTCCACCAAAAACAAGCTTTATGTTGTTCCCAGTATCTTAAATACCACTGCAACTGAAATAAAAACAATGCCAAACAAATGCATAATATTTTCATTTTCAACTTTCAAATTACTTCACATTCCCAACCTCATTCCACATATTTTCTCCTATTTTGATTTTTTAACATTTTTAACCTCTTTACATATTTCTTTAAAAAATCAGCAACATCATTTTGTATAACCTCATCAGTCCTTAAAGGAGTATTTACCTTTCTAAAATTTTGCATTCTTTGCTATGAGAAAACATACTCATTCCAGGGATATTCAGAGCTTTTTATCATATATTTCCAAACCTTTTTGCAACAGTCTCACAGTTTCAAATATTATATTTCAAAGTGTCTCTTTACCCAACAGAATAAATGATCACACATTCAGTGCTTTAAACACCATCAGAGATATTACTTTATACCATATAAAATATATGTTAATGTCAGTACCTTTTTTGATGCAAACCTTACCACAGGTCATGGTAATCTTTGCAAGGAAAATGTATCTGCTTTCATTCCATTTGCTCCTAATGCAATAGTTTCTGGATAAATCCTATCTGATTGCAAGTCACCTTCTTCACACTGCACACTGCTGGCAGAACTTTCCTTTTGCTTCTCCAAATTTGAAAAATCCTATTAGTCATCTCAATCCTCAACAGGGCTGAATACTCTCCTGAATCCTCCTTTTCCAGTAATTTTATCAGATTCTCTGTATTCAGTCTTCATGCCTCAATTTCTGTCACTGTAACATGCTCCAACTCATCCGTACCTCATGCCTCCTTTCTGCTCAACACAAACTTACTATAAAATCTCCTTGTTCCTCACATCCTTCTGATATGAAAATTTAAAACATCCAACGGTACTTAGGTATTATCGCAACCAGATTTGTAATGCTGTCTAACTCCTAATGTTTTCTTGAAAGGAGTGAATGTTTGAGTAAGAAGGTGTCTGTTGACTCCTACTGATAGGTTTTGCCAGTTAAACATGAGCAGGAAGAAGAAACGGAAGCCGGACTTTGGCAGCCAACTGCGAGAGGGACAAATATTTCTTCATGCATGCATTTCTTTTTAAAGACAGCACGTAGAACCATGTGCTCTATTACACTGACCACAGATTCAGGGCGGCTGTGATCCTCTATGTGTTTTAAACAGGATCTGGAAAGTCAAGCTCCTTCTTAAGGCTTTTTGTGAAAGTGTACAAAATGTACGGTACTTTCCTAATAGTATCTTTGACATCAGTTTAACACCAATGTTGCTTTTCCGTTTTTCTGTTTGGTGGACCAAGCAGCTCAGTCTTCAGATTATTAGCCTCCAGTCTGGAGTCCTGCTTTCTGCTGCTGTAAAGCACTCGGAATGGTAGTTTAACATCAGTCTTACACATCGCTATCCCATCGAGGAGGATTTCAATGTTGTTTTCTGTTTCAGAGTGAAAGTGATGAGATGCTGTGGAAAACTGAAGTTAACTTACTATTCCGATTTGTCGTTTACAACAGCAGAAAGCAGGAGTGCAGACTTGAGACTAATATCTGAAGACTGAGCTGCTCACTGAATTCACCGCTTGACGTCTTTAAAGCACGCTACCCACAAAGTCTAAAATTTTAACTCTAAATCGTCTTACAAACCCACCACCGATATCCTAGAAGACTTTTTAACAGTTCACCCTTCCCGATTACACTTATTTTTTGTAGTTTTAGTAAAAGAGAAGAAAGTATACCATGTCGCAAAATCTGGTTGCGATAATACGTAAGTACCCATCCAGCAAAAATTATTTTTCACTATCTGTAAGCGATTCACACAATGTCACTATCTCGTTTACCTTACCACAGCCTCCAATCCTTAATAAAGAAAGCAGTCCAATGAGTAGGAGAATTTCTTCAGTGCTTTGGTCAAATTTCCCACAGTCAGTACGAATATCAGCTTGCTTCTCACATGTAAAGATGCATTGGCCTAATGGGACTAACCCAGTCAATATAGTGTAAATAAATAAATGCATGCCATGGTAATCCTGTACATAATTCATAGAGTACCTAAGGTAAGTGGAAGTGTATATTTTGATTGCTTCCCTGACCATATATAAACTATCAATTATTCATTTTTCCACTCTGACTCATCAAATTATCACTTGGTGAGGAACTAACTCCCTGAGTACAGATGGTTAAGCATTTTTTGCAGGGAAAGCCCTGCACCCCACCCACAATCCAAAACAAAAAGACAAAAAAAAAAATAAACAAACTCACACACACACACACACACACACACACACACACACACACACACACACACACACACACACACACACACACACACACACACACACACACACACACACACACACACACACACACATATTTATATATACATGCATACATAATAAAAATAACTACACCAACGTCAAGAAACATGTAATTCCTGTTTGAACATACTACCACATGTGGAAGTTGTAAACGTTTGTTGTTCTTTGTCTTGGAACAAGTGCAGGTGACACAGAAAAGGGGAGACATGGAGGCACTTTTAGACATAAAGGAACTATTCTGGCAGTTAAAATAAGCTGCTGCTAGCCTGGACAGACTTCTATCAAAACAGAACTTAAAACTGGCACCTGAGAATACTGTTGGTATTTAAATTTTCAAAAAATGTATGGCAATTTTTATATATTTTGGTACATAGATTGATGAGTTTAAAATGTTTTAAATCTGTATGTTTATTCTTGATGTCTTTAACCTTGAAAAGTCACTTTACTGGTATATGCTGGTCAAGTGATGTATAGAAAATGTTATTTAACTCATTCACTCCAATGGAGCTCATGA
Source organism: Protopterus annectens (assembly GCF_019279795.1). Lineage (NCBI taxonomy): Eukaryota > Metazoa > Chordata > Ceratodontiformes > Protopteridae > Protopterus > Protopterus annectens. The sequence goes on from NC_056741.1 coordinate 803,380,773, forward strand.
AGTTTGCACTGTAACTTCCAATGGGTAGAGCCTAAGCATTTTGAAAGAATCAAATTATGTACTCACATTTCAAACAAATGTTCAAATCTTTTTTAGGTTCTAGGTCTTAAACCAAATTCTATAAGTTACAGTAAATACATTAACTATTACAATTGTAATATTGTGTAAACAACTTACAATATCTCAGCAACCACCCAAGTTATACACATACTGTCAGCAGGATTTTATTCATCTAGCTGAGAGCTTTCATATGAGGCTAATGTTCTGTCTGTGTTACTTGGTTGTTGAGATATTTAGAAAAAATATGTGAACATTTTATATATATATATATATATATATATATATATATATATATATATATATATATAGCTTAAAGACAGTTAATATCCATTTAACTGCACTAGACAGAGGTAAAATATTAATGCAGTTGAGTTTGCCATTGTGTAAGCTTTAAGATGAAATCTTTTAAAACTTATCATGGTTTTGGAATTGATACAAATATGAACAAACAATATTTGATGCCTAGAGGTGTCAGTAGGAGTTAACTGCAGATGCACCTGGAGGTGGCACTCAGATTTAATGAGTTAAGTAGAGGCTTGTGATTAAGAATTCAGTCTGATGAAGTCCAGATGAAGTATATTGGGTGAAAGTGTTTATTCAATAAAACTCTTAACAGTGTCTGACTATGTGTAGTTGTTATTTGTATTGTAGTACTCCTTTTGCAGATCTGGAAATATATCTATGTATGTATGGATATGGGTCCCTTGCAATTTCTCAAATAAGTTACAAGGGAATTTGTTTTGCTAAACATTGCAGTTTCCACACTGTCAAATTTTTGAATGGCTGTGTTACTAAAATATGTTAAGTGGGTTCTCAGCAGGAGTGGGAGTGTCCATGTGTGACTTTGTGGGTCAGGATTGGTGTTAGTGTTAGGGTTAGGTTAGGGAATAGATGTAGTATTTTGTGTGTATGTGTGTGTGCGTGTGTGTGTCCAAGCTGTCTTTTGTAGTGGCAGTGTTACGGAAATGATTTTTTTTTAACATACGGTGTAGGGCTACGTTTCAGAGTTAGCAGGCCTATGCATACCCATAAAACATCATACTACTTGTTTTCTGTAGCAGAAAAGACAAACACATTATCGCATTACCTATGCACTGCATGGACACTTTCTTGTTTGAAAGAAAACAGAATGACCAAGCTGACACCTCCGCAATGCTTACAGTAAGCAGTACCCATTGCAGTCCTAAGTCTCTGCATCCATATGTCACACTAACATTCACTTCTAGAGGACGTGGGACATTGTCTCCTTAATGTATATTTTTCA